>NC_057803.1:488111200-488296389 GCF_018294505.1 Triticum aestivum
CCCCCCCCTTGATCACCAGATATCGCCTATTCTTCTCTATACTGCTTGCATTAGAGTAGTGTAGCATGTTACTGCTTTCTGTTGTACCTATTCTGATGCATAGCCTGACATTGATGCTACACCTGTTGATACCTTACCTGCAATCCTAAATGCTTAGTATAGGATGCTAGTTTATCATCATTGGCCCTACATTCTTGTCAGTCTGCCTTGCTATACTATCGGGCCGTGATCACCTGGGAGGTGATCACGGGTATATACTATACATACATACATACTATACAGATGGTGACTAAAGTCGGGTCAGCTCGAAGAGTACCCGCGAGTGATTCACGGATTGAGGGCTGAAAGGACTTTTGTCCCGACGGCCCTCTGTGTGGATCTTTGGGCGGAGCGACAGGGCAGGTTGAGACCGCCTAGGAGAGAGGTGGGCCTGGCCCTGTTCGGCGTTCGCGGACACTTAACACGCTTAACGAGATCTTGGTATTTGATCTGAGTCTGGCTACGAGCCTATACGCACTAACCATCTACGTGGGAGTAGTTATGGGTATCTCGACGTCGTGGTATCAGCCGAAGCACTTCAGACGTCAGCGACGGAGCGGCGCGCGCCGAATTGGACTGGAACGCCACTAGGCTAGGTCTGCTTTCGGCCGCCCTCGCAACGTGCAGGTGTGCTATGGGCGATGGGCCCAGACCCCTGTGCGCTTAGGTTTAGACCGGCGTGCTAGCCTCTCTGTTGTGCCTAGGTGGGGCTGCGACGTGTTGATCTTCCGAGGCCGGGCATGACCCAGGAAAGTGTGTCCGGCCAAATGGGATCAAGCGTGTTGGGTTATGTGGTGCACCCCTGCAGGGAAGTTTAATCTATTCGAATAGCCGTGATCTTCGGTAACAGGACGACTTGGAGTTGTACCTTGACCTTATGACAACTAGAACCGGATACTTAATAAAACACACCCTTCCAAGTGCCAGATACAACCGGTGGTCGCTCTACCTCAGGGATATGAGGAGGGGATCGCCGGGTAGGATTATGCTATGAGATGCGCTTGGAGATGCTACCTGGATATGCTACTTGGAGATACTACTTGGAGGACTTCAATCTACTCTCTTCTACATGCTGCAAGACGGAGGCTGCCAGAAGCGTAGTCTTCGATAAGACTAGCTATCCCCCTCTTATTCTGGCATTCTGCAGTTCAGTCCACTGATATGGCCTCCTTACACATATACCCATGCATATGTAGTGTAGTTCCTTGCTTGCGAGTACTTTGGATGAGTACTCACGGTTGCTTTCTCCCCCCTTTCTCCCCTTTCCTTTCTTTCTGGTTGTCGCAACCAGATGCTGGAGTCCAGGAGCCAGACGCCACCGTCGACGACGACCCCTACTACACCGGAGGTGCCTACTACTACGTGCTGCCCGCTGACGACGACCTGGAGTAGTTAGGAGGATCCCAGGCAGGAGGCCTGCGCCTCTTTCGATATGTATCCCAGTTTGTGCTAGCCTTCTTAAGGCAAACCTGTTTAACTTATGTCTGTACTCAGATATTGTTGCTTCCGCTGACTCGTCTATGATCGAGCACTTGTATTCGAGCCCTCGAGGCCCCTGGCTTGTATTATGATGCTTGTATGACTTATTTTATTTGTAGAGTTGTGTTGTGATATCTTCCCGTGAGTCCCTGATCTTGATCGTACACATTTGCGTGCATGATTAGTGTACGATTGAATCGGGGGCGTCACAACCTGCAAAAAACAATGAAGAAAAACACAGCGGAGACGCATGGTATAAACAAAACACAAACACCCCGCAACCAAAAATGTATTAGGCATGACCCGTTAGTAGTAAGCAAGTTTTCGAAGGTTAAAAACAGAAGATACTAGTGTTGGGTGCATCGACAAACAACACGATGATGGACAAAACCCACACAAGAACACAAAAAGGAAGTACTGTTCTTTGATACTGCTAGTTGTAATTGTGAGCAAAACATTTGAATGCCCCCCCCCTCCCCCAAGTCTGTGCCTAACATTTGTGTGTGACCTACCATTTTTAGTTCCGCTAGCTTGCTCTATGTGTGTAAGTTGCCTAGTCTAGTAGTGTGGACTTGCATAACCCCTGGTTTTTAGTGCAAATGAGTAAGCATGTGTGTGTTCGTGAACTTCGAGATATGTGTGTGAGGTGCCAGCAAAAAGGAAGCATTTGACTTCTAAAAACAAGAGGGAAAAGAGAAGCTTACCCGCAACTACCCCCATCCCCCCCCCCCCCCCCACCCACCCAATTAAAAATCCCAATGTAGCAAACAAAGAGATAAAACATACATTGATAATGTGTTATCACATTCAAAATTCAAGTATAAAATTGGCCCCAAAATTATGATGAAATGACAAGGAAAATAACATAAGAGCAAAGTTCATGTGTTACCTGAGGCAACTACCTAGCTACAGAGTGTTGGCCAACTTTTGGCAAAGCTAAAAACCACTAGGATTGAGTTTCATACAAGGCGCTTGTGTGAAAGCTTCCAGAGCACTAACTGGAACAACTAGTAAAAGAAGTCCTGGAACCATATCAAGCATCCTAAGTAACAAAACTGACGCCCATTTAGGCAAATTCTGGACCATATCAGGCAAGTAAGTAACAAATGTTAGGCAACTCGTATGCGACAACTCCATACCGCAAATCTGGCAACTCGTGCACAAAGTTCTGGCAACCTGAAGCCTCTGCCCCCTGCCATCTTTCCCACCTCGCAAAAACCTCTCAAACTCTCCCCCAACGGCAACAATCATCAACAACTTACCTATAAGTAATGTTGAAGCTTCTCGCTTGGGCATGTGCACAAAACCTCAAAAACGTTGCTTTCACTTCATTTCAGAATTAATTTAGTGAGGCCCTGCAAAACAGCAAAAAATTGTTTAGGCAAGAATATCAATAAAAGCATATTTACGAAACTTAGGTGATTTAGGCAAGTATTATTTACATGTAGACAACTTATCCTATTGGAAATAGCAACTTCTGTGCAAATTCAATCAATTTGTTGCTAAAACAATATTTGGGCAAATCGCGCCAGCCTTCCTAGCAACTAATTATCATGTGTTGGGCAAGTTTTGGGCGAAATAAAAACCAGCGCTCTTGGGAGCGGATCTTTGGGCAACTCATGCCAGCATCTCTAGCAAATAACTATCATGTGTTGGGCAAGTTTTGGACACTTTCGGCCCAAATCATCGACGGTTCCAACACCCGCATCGCAGGAGCGGTTGGGCAAGTCATGCAAGCATATCTGGCAACACACTATCATGCAGTGGGCTGTTTTGGACACTTTTGGCTCAAATCATTGATGACTCCAGCCCCCGCATCCCCAAGTCGTAAAACACCGCCGCGCTCAAAATCCTCTATTTGCCCAAAAAGCCGGGACCCCGCACACCGCTCTTCAACCTCCCTATCCTGCATCAACCGCGTAGAATCGTAGATTTGAGTGGAAAAACACATGCTTATGGGGTCAATTTCGAGATACTTACCCACGGTTTGCGGCCCATTCCTCGACCACTGGCGACAATGTTTTCCCGGCTCTAGCTCCTCCCCGCTAAGTGGTCGCGCCCCCCTTGGCTCTTGCTCTTGCTTCGCTTCCTGGCCGCCGGCACTCCGACACCCATCTCCTCCCTCCACTTGCTAATTGCGGCAAATCATATGTTAAAAGAATATGGGAAAATATTGTAGGCAACTTTCTGACATTATTAGGAAAGTTAGTGTAGAAACCATTGAATAAAAGAAAACATATTTTTTGGCAAGAACTCAATGGTCAAAAAGGTTATAAATTGTAGGGTGTTATCCTTTTGCAGCAAAGGGATACAAAACCATCCCCTAGCATGTTATGAAATAGCGTTGGAAATCTCAGGTAGAACAGAGAAACTACAATGATGGAAAACAGTCTAGTCCTCAAAAAGAGAAGGAATTTACCTTGTGAAGATGAACGGACATGGTGCCGCTATGCCAGCTCCAGCTTCTGGTTCCTTCCATCTCCCTCTCACAACAGCCAACAAGTCCTCTTGCCTCTCCTTCTCACCACTGCTTCTCTGTGTAACCCTCACCATGTTCAAAAATAGCCATCAACGCCAGACATTCAACTGAGTCTCTCTAATTGTCATTTCAACACCTATATAATTGAAGAGCTTGGCCAAATGCACCAAGGTAATACTACTCATTACGTATTGGTATCACCATCACTCTCAGGAAGGCAGCAAGTCAATATCAAGGTATTCTGATAACAATTACTAGCATCAAAGAAAATGACAAGGGATTCGGTTCCAAATTCATTTGTGAACATGCAGACAACATCACCCAAATTTGTTAGACTACAACTCACGCCGGTCCAGAAGATTGAAAAGAACAGGAAAACATGACAAGAATAATCATATGCAACATGATAGATGTAAGGCTACATTTCTATTTGCAAATACAGAGCATAGTTCAGAATTTCAGAATAATCAGGGCCCGCGGGCAGGGGCGCCGACACCGGTTGGAATCTGCGGACGGGCGGCCGGAGCAGCCGCTGCCTTCTTTTACTGTCGTCGTTGGACGAAAAGGGTTCAAATCCCATGGGGATCGAAGCACGCAGTCGCGGGACGCACTGACCCAGCAAGGGATCGACGCGGTGGGGCACAGGACGATGCCGAGAGGGAGAAGTGGGGCGGGGGGGGCGCGTCTTCGCCGGTCTGGAGTGGGGGCGCGTCGGTCACTGCTGGTCGAGGTGTGGGGTGCGTCGTCCTGGATCTGGTCCAGGCCCCAGGGAGGTGCTGTACCGGGTGGGCGGGTGGTGGAGGCGGTGTGTGAAGCTGGACGGCCGGTGCTGGTCGGAGGCGGGGAAGAGAGTTCGCCGGGGCTTGTAGGTGGTTGGTCAGCGGGGGGGAGGGGGGTGGCCGTGGCATGGAGGGAGGTGGTCGGAGTATGGAGGAAGATGCGCACGGGGAGAGAGAAGGTGAGGCCAGATTCGTTTTGTTTCAGTACGACCAACCGACACCTGACAGCACAAGATCAAGATCCTACGGCTCAGAAGGGTGTGCGCTCGGGACGCCTAAGCAGCACAGCTGCACTTTTTAGAATTTAGGTCATTTCATTAATAGAAGGAGTTTGAAAAGTACAAGGGGAGGCATAACACATGTCACGTGCGCAAGGAGGCGTAAACACGGTGCCCCGAGCAGATGGCTAAAGGATTGCTCAGCCCCCGAAACACAACAGGATTTCGGCAGAATGTTTATTAGTCCTTTGGCGCATGCTTTAGTCCACAAGCATGCTTCGTCACGAATTCCCCGAAGGTGACTTGCCATTGAAGATGCAGGTGTTGCGGTGGCACCAAATGGACCACTGTGAGCATGATAATGAAGGAGAGGCCTCGGTGGTGGATGTTGGGGGCATTGCAGCAAGCATCGACCCACCAAAAGGCGAAGCGCGTCGCCTAGTTAGGCAGGAGCCTCTCCTTCGCGTGTGCGTGGGTGGTGCGGGGCACCCGAGCGGGTGGAAGTGCACCACCAGATCCGAGCCTCCGCGGCGGTGGATCGCTCCCGGAGGCGAGCGGCAGCGGATGACTAGTGGTAGAGCTGCTGCATCTGGCCGCGGCACTACGGCGCCTCGGATCGGCGGCGGCGTGGAGGGCTGGTCAGCTGCCGGCGTGGTTGGCCCTCCGGTCAAATCTGATTTGGCCAGAGCGGCTTGCTCGTTTCGCGGCGGCAGAGATCGGTGGTGCTCCGTGCGCACGATGTGAGAGGGAGGTTCGTCGAGCGGATCCGGGTGAAAACCTCATTCTCGACTTGTTGCCAAGACCGGCGATGGCAGCACTCTTTTGTGTCGTTACCTTCTTGAAGACATCGTCGTGGAGAAGCTCCAGAGCTCTATCCGCTACGTCCGGGGAAAACTCTAGATCAGTAGATGATGATGGCGGCGCTCTGGTATCGTTTCCCCCTTGGGGGCGTCATTCTTCGAGGTGTACACGGGCTCGAGGGACCAGTGGACGGCTTCTTTGGTGGAGCGGTGTTCATCTTACTCATTGTTGGCGGCGAATCTCGGTGGCCTGGCGCAGTGGAGACTGGGTGTCCGATGCGCGGAGATGGACTCGTGCAGGGGGAGGACGATGTTTGGCGTCATGGTGGCGTCGAAGGCGGAGAAGCCTGGCAAGGTTTGTGTGTTAGTTTCTGCTCCGAAGATGGATTGGTGGAAGACGGCGGCGGCGGCACATGAGAGTGCGTTGGACTGGTTTTTACCCCAAACTCAGTATGTGGCTCGGTTGGAGCCTCCGGCTTTAGATGTTATGCTTTGGTGCGATGTCTGTTTGGTATTAGGCTCGAACTATCGGCATCCATTCATTGAATGGTTAGGAGTAACGACAGTTGTTGCTAAGATGGTGGCTTCAGACAAACTGATATATTACTTTATAAGGTCTTTGTGAATAATTAATAAAATGGTTGTATGCATCGCCCAGATATAGAGGCCCGGGATAATTCTCCTTTTTAGAAAAATAAATAAATGTAGTGGAGCGACACCAAGATTGAACCTCGTACCAAATTTGCCGGGAAAAAGAACATCCAGCAAGCAGGTGCTGAAGATCTTCGGGCACTTGGTTGCAAAGAATGCACCAGTCGTCATGAGGGAGGCCACGTCATGCATGCCTATCGGCAGCCCGACATATTTCTTCGAAGGCGAGCCAGGTGAGGTCGGCAATGGAGCTTCCATTGGTCCACACATCAGACAAGAAGAAACAAGTTTTCTCATCACCAATGGTCCATAATGTAGACGCGTGGATCTGCATGGCCTCTACACTGACGGGAAGGTGAAGGTGGCTCCAAGGGCGAACGAGGTAGGTGTGCTTGAGCCATTGCCAGAGGGTGGGGAGCGCAATGACCGCACCATAGAGATCCTGAACGTCGAGGCCATGGAGAAATGTGGGTCAACAGACCTTGGCCCAGTTGACTTTGCATTGACCTTCTCTGGCATCTTTGCAGCCTGCCCAAAGAAAACAACAAATGGTTCGGTTGACTTTGGCAAGGATGGGTTTGTTGAGAATGACGACGACAAGGAGATGAATTGTCATGATTTTCACTATCTTAATTCTCTCAACGTACACACATGTCACCTCATCACTTCGCTAATTATTTCTCTTAACATGCATCAAAAAATGATATTTATATTTTCTATCAACATGCACACATCCCAATTCATCATACATGTCATCACATCAATCATATAAGTAAATTGTTTGGGGCACCTAGTAGTGGCGGAGCTTCAGCCAAATTGCTAGGCGGGCCGATGGGGCCAACCTGAAGGAAATTACTACTGGAATGTTATTCCATGGCCTAATAGTAGGTGTACATCATATAAATTTGCATGTGTTAGGCGGCTCAGGTTACGGGTTGGCCCAGCCGTAGCTCCGCCACTGGCACCTAGGCCCGTTATGGAAAATCATATTCATTAGTGTATGGCGTACAATCAACAAAATAATGGGTTTTCATGTTTTGTTTGCATGTATTAGTATCCTAAGATGGTCAATGGTTGCTTTCCAAAATAAAAAATAGTCTAAACACTTATACTTGAGTAAGTATATATGTATATGTATCCCAGATACCCATGTGTACATGTATTTGACCGTGATTTAGTGGGCATTATACACATAAAGTCATATAAGACTAAACTGTGTGTAGTGTCTATATATTCAACTATATAATAATCAAATACAATATATTATGTTGATTTTAATTTTTAATTAAATTTCATAAAAAATATTGCAACCAAACTTCACAGTAATGCGCGGGGTATCATCTAGTTTTTTCGACAAATGGTGGATTTTATGTGCTCAAATGAAGCATTAAGAAAATACAAAACACAATGAGCACACATCCGATATTTACATTGTTATGATGCACACAACCAACATCAACTCACACACAATCAAAAACATGTCGGCAATTAGCAAAGTCATATGAGACCTAAGTTAGTTATTCATAGGCAAGAAAAAAAAAGCCCAAAAGCGTTCATATATGCGATCGACAAACTACCACAATGACCATATCCGCATCAACCATCTCATGACACCACATGGACGATGAGATTCTTCGACGGCAACGCCTTTAGGAAAAGAGCGAAATTCAAGCGCCGTCGTCACCGGATCCAAGCACAAGGCAAGAATTTAGGTTTTCAACCCGAAGAATCAATCTGAGCATATCCGAACAATGCCTATAACAAGGTAATGACGTAAGAAACCATCGCCATTGCTAGGTAGAACCCATTCGGTTCAGACCTACACTTTCACCTTGGACCGCGAGGCCGGGTGCTGAGTAGCACCACCATTGAATTCACTCAAGTTTTGTCGCCACCATATTTCCGCAATCCCAGCAGCTACGTGTGATGCCCGCCACCGCTGCACAACCAACCCTCTATGTCAAATCATCGTCCATAATTTGCATCTTTTTCACCGCCAAAGTAAACCACTAGATCTTTAGAGATGACGCTCCTGAAGATCATCTGATGACCACCGCTGTCGTGGAGCCATCGAAGGTTACTGTAGCACAATCTACAATCACTCGGACCCTAGCTGACCAGATCTGAATCACCACCACTAGGCCATGGACCGTCGCACCGTTGGCCGACCAGCGCCGCGTGGAAGTCCATCAGCTCGCCGCCGCGGTCCGCCACCAAGCAGAGAGCCCGATAGGCCCAACCTTCTGTCACTGTCGCAAGAAGGACACCGCAGCTACCTACCGTGGCTCTTGGGCAGGGCCATCTAGCCTAGAGTGGACACCGCCACCCCGCTAGAAAGAATCCCATGGCCCGCCTTGCTATGGATCCGCACCGTGGGAGCACCACACGAAGAGCAGGCCCAAAGTCGATCGGTCAAAGCATCTAGGGATGATTTTCATCGAGCCTTCGGAGCCGCTACCGGTAGTGGCCGGCGGCGGCAAGAAGGGCTGACGAACGAGGGGCTTGAAGTTGGTGCGGTGGGGGGAAGGGGTCCCTCCGGACTCGCCTGAGAGCGAACCGGGAGGCGGCTAGGGTTTGTGTTCCTTTTTTTGTTAAAATGACTATAAAGGTTTTTTTTAGCATTGATTATAAAGGTTCAGGGGGTATCATCAAGTTATCATACCTTGGCATCCAAATTCCGTTTTGGGTGATCTTTCTATCTGTTTTGATCATCTCGGAAGGGGGCATCCAATGATAAACTCCAATACACAATTTGACTTCATTTTATTTGGATTCAAGCCATTCCATTTCCTTGCGATTGTGTCATTTTGAGAACCAACAGCTTGTAGTTGCAGTGGTCGCCCTTTGGAGCACCCCTTGCAGCGCCGGATTCAACGAGCAACGGCCTCCTTTCAATGTTAGTGCCCGCCTTTTTTTAACACAGTACAGATGCAAGCGCTTATATATACACACATCTTTTTTTACTGAAAGCGCATCGCCGGATATCCTGAAATAAATTCAAGAATAATACGAGCATCAGGACTTGAATCTTGGTGGACTGGGGATATCATTGTCCCTCTAACCATCCAACCACAAGTTGGTTCTCGTGTCAGTGCGCACCTGTAACACCCTCGATGCGGCTATATCTCCTACGTGTCGAAGCACGACTTAGAGGCATAACCGTATTGAAAGCAATGTCGCAAGTAAGGTAATCTTCACAACAACCCATGTAAATAAATAATAAAGGGAAAGGTACATAGTTGGCTTACACTCGCCACATCACACAAAGTACATAAATAGCATTACATCATCCAATCACTCATGGTCCGACTACGGTACCAAAATAAAAGATCAACCCAACAAGCGACATGGTCCCGATCGCCCCAACTGGCACCACTACTAATCATCAGGGAAAGACACATAGTAACGGTGTGAGTCTTCGTCGAACTCCCACTTGAGCTCAAGCACATCATCTGGAACGGAGTCATCAGGCCCTGCATTTAGTTTGGAAGTAATCTATGAGCCACAGGGACTCAGCAATCTCGCACCCTCGCGATCAAGACTATTTAAACTTATAGGTAAAGGCAAGGTAATATGTGGAGCTGCAGCAAGCGATTAGCATATATGGTGGCTAACCTGTTCGCAAAAGAGAGCGAGAAGAGAAGGCAAAGCACGAACGAAGAACTAGAGAACAACCTACGGCAAACATTACTCCAACACCGTGTTCACTTCCCGGACTCCGCTGAGAAGAGACCATCACGGTAACACACACAGTTGATTCATTTTAAATAAGTTAAGGTTCAAGTTAGCTACAACTGGACATTAACAAATTCTCATCTGCCCATAACCGCGGGCACGGCTTTCAAAAGTTCAAATCCCTGCAGGGGAGTCCCAACTTAGCCCATGACAAGCTCTCACGGTCAACGAAGGATATACCTTCTCCCGAGACATTCTGATCAGACTCGGTATCCCGGTTCTACAAGACAACTTCGACAAGTTAAACAAATCCAGCAACACCGCCCGAATATGCCGACAAATCCCGATAGGAGCTGCACATATCTCGTTCTCAGGGCACACTCAGATGAGCAATCCGTACAACTAAAACCAAACCTCGAGTTTCCCTGAGGGGGCGCTGCACAGGGCTCTAGTTTGGACCAACACTCAGAGGAGCACTGACCCGGGGGGGGTTTAAATAAGATGACCCTTGGGCTCTGGAAACCCAAGGGAAAAAGAGGCTAGGTGGCAAATGATAAAACCAAGGTTGGGCATTGCTGGAAGAGTTTTATTCAATGCGATTTGTCAAGGGGTTCACATTATTACCCAACCGCGTAAGGAACGCAAAATCCGGGAACATAACACCGATATGACAGAAACTAGGGCGGCAAGAGTGGAAAAAACACTAGGCAAAAAGGTCGAGCCTTCCACCCTTTACCAAGTATATAGATGCATTAAGATAACAAGATAATATAGTGATATCCCAACAAGAAAATAATGTTCCAACAAGGAACGATCTCCAATCTTCACCTGCAACTAGCAACGCTATAAGAGGGGCTGAGCAAAGCGGTAACATAGCCAAACAACGGTTTGCTAGGACAAGGTGGGTTAGAGGCTTGGCTTAGCAACATGGGAGGCATGATAAGCAAGTGGTAGGTATCGCAGCATAGGCATAGCAAAAGAGCGAGCAACTAAGCAAGCAAAGATAGAAGTGATTTTGAGGGTATGGTCATCTTGCCTGAAATTCTGCAAGGAAGAAGAACGAGTCCATGAAGAAGACAAACGGGCGTAGTCAAACGGGTCCTCACAAACGCGACGTTATCGAAACCAACCCGAAGAAGCAACACCGGAAAGAAGCACACAACATAGTAAAATAACCATCACATAAACATGGCATGATGCACAACCAAGTATGAAGCATGTCTGATTTAATGAAGCATGGCAAGAGGTGAAGCATAATGAAACTATCTATCTCGGCAAGTTTAAATGAGGCCGGAAGCAACGAATAACAATTCCGGTAAATCCCCATATACATATATTAGGTTTGGTATTGTTCTGCCCTAAACCATATTTTAGAGTTGTTTAACATGCAAAGTGATGCCACCAAGTTAAACTAGGCATTTTTCTACCACATTTACATATAAAGTTTATTAGAAACCGAGCTACGGTTATTTAGTTATGAATTAAAGCATTTTAACATGGATAGGGGCAAATTTAAACAAACCGCTTTTTAAACATTTTAAACATAGATGAAAATGGCAAAATATTAATCTAGACAAAATTCTAAGCAAGTTTCATATATAACTTATTTTAATCCGATGCACGGTTTGTGAGATATTAAATGCATGAACATGAGGGTCTTTTCTGTAAAACTGTGTTCTCTAAAACAAATACTAAATTCGCAGATGCTGGAAAAAAACATGATATGGGCCGAATCTGAAGGCTGGCCCAACAGAGAAAAAAAAGGAGGGCGCTCGGGGGGGCGGCCTGACCCATGGGCCAGGCCCAGCTCGGAGGGGAAGCAGGCCGGCCCACTCGGGTATTGGATCGGTCGTGCCCCTGCCGATCCCACTGGATCGAGGCAGGGACGAGCGCGGTCAACGGAGGCGGCCGGATGCGTCGTCTACCTCCTTCGAAATAAACAGAGGAGAGGCAGAGGGGCACGGCGCGGCGACTTCAGGCGAGGGGACGGCAAGGAGGTGCTGGGATGGCGGGATCTGGCGGGTCTGGGTGCGGGGATGGATCTCTCCGGCGAGGTAGGCAGGGGCTCGTCCTCCTCTGTCTGCTCCTGACAGAGGGATGTAGCACGACGCGGAGGAGACCAGGAAGACGGGGATGAGCGTTGTTCCTGTGCTCGGACTAGTCGAAGATGAGCCCTGAAGGGCAGCGTCCATGCATCGAGGCGGCGTGCTTGGAGCTCGGTAACCTGCGAGGACGGCCATGGCGGGTATTAGAGAG
Source organism: Triticum aestivum (assembly GCF_018294505.1). Lineage (NCBI taxonomy): Eukaryota > Viridiplantae > Streptophyta > Magnoliopsida > Poales > Poaceae > Triticum > Triticum aestivum. The sequence goes on from NC_057803.1 coordinate 488,123,577, forward strand.
AGAGAAGGAGGAGATGACGCCATGGAGAAAGGAAAAAGGAGAGGGGCGCGAGGGGTTGGCTTGGCGACAGCTCCGCTGCTGCTGCTGGACGAGGAGGAGGAGACAGGAGCGGGGGGCCTCGGTTGCTATTGCTGCGGTGGCGCTCGACGGATCGGGAGGAGCTGGAGTGGTGGGATTGGTTCGATGGGACAACGAGGAGGAGACCAGGGGATGTTTGAGGTTGGCTATGGGTGAGATCCCGATGGGGATTTGGGGAATAAGTGCGGCGGCGGCGGCAGGGACAAGTGCCTAGAAGTTAGGGTTTGGCTAGTTTAGGTAGGATTTCATCTGCTATAAATAGCAGCTAGGAATTGGGTAGGGGCTATAACGTCCCTACGATCGCAATCGGACGGTCGCAAAAAAAATAGTTAGGGAGTCCGAATAGGAAACGGTGATGTTTTATTGATGTTTGGGGATGATCCGGATCCAACGGTGACGACTGTCCGGGTCGGGTCCGGGACAATTTTCGGACGCACGCGAGGAGGGCCGCGGGCTGACAAGAGAGTTTAGATAGGGCCTGACGGTGAGTGGTAGTGAGCCGTGTAGACGGTCTCGAGCTGAGAGAAGAGAAGAGAGGGAGGCCCGGCAACTGTTTCCGGAGACCGAAAAACGTCCGACGTGTGACCGGCTATACTGCTGCTATAGTTTAACGGTTGGGCTATCAAATGAACTTTGAATGCGATGAAACTTGACGGCGGTCTATCTACACTAAAATAAGACCGCACGCCAACTTTCAACCCATTCCGAGAACATTTTCCGGTCATTTAAAAAATAATATTTTGGACATGCCGCGGGCGTGTGCAAGTGTGGTTGAACTCAGAACGGACAACGGACGGAACTTGGGGAATCCGGATGGATGCAAGTTTTAAAACATGATGATGCAATGCACATGATGACATGATAAGATGCAACACGCAAGCAAATGACAAGGCAACAACAGCGAATAACTGGTGGACACCTGGCACATCGGTCTCGGGGCGTCACAACACTCCACCACTACGAGAGGATCTCGACCCGAGATCCTAGGGATGGCACCGGAGGGAAAACGGGAGAGAAAGAGAAGAGGTAAAACTAAGTTGCTTCTTTGACAAACGAGTGAAGCCAAAGAACCTTGTGAGGTTGAACAAATTCGAGAAAATAATACAATGAAGGTGAACAAAGTTGAAACCTCCGTTAGGGAAGAGGAACAAGGAACCTTACTAGACCCTTGTAGGTTGAAAGACATAAGAAAAGTGTTACGATGGACAATAGGTACATGCAAGCACTCCGATTGAAAGAAGAAGCACACGAAACGATAGAGATCAAATACGACAACACTCCGGTTGGGAAAGGAAGGAATTTAACATAATCTTGACAAGATGAGAGGATACTTGAAAAGAGGACGCGACACTCCGGTTAAATGGATAAGCCTGAAAAGAACAAGGTCCTGACAAGAAAAGGAAGAAGGGTTGAAGATAGCAACATCACAATGCCTCCGGAACAAAAGAATAGAAGATAGATAATTGAAATAGGAGAATGGAGAAGAAAATGCCAACTTCTGCCACAAAAGAGTTTGAAAAGGCATCTTTAGGAGAAGGATCGAACAGAATTGTTGGAAAACCAACCACGAAAAAAAATAAGCTTGTAGTGGGCTTATGGAAAACATCTCAAAACTGAGTTGAAATTCTGCCAGTGACGGAAACGATAGATTGGGTTGATATCCATAAGGAGACGAGAAACTATTTCACCGGGAGGATAAATGAAGAACTTGGGTCATTTATAAGCACCATAATTAGCAACAATCCTTAGGGAAGGCTTTAGGTGAAATATAACCCAAGATAACTCCAATGACGAGATTGATGGATTTAAATTATCTCATTCTTAACAACGTGTGAATCATGGAAGATGAACTCAAATTATCAAGAATGACATAATACCACCTCCAATAATATGGTAGAAAGAATTGTACTCCGGATTGCAAGATGAAGAAACTTAAGCTCCTTAGAAAAGAATCTTGATGAACGCTTCGAGAAGGAAAAAAATCCTTGATGAACCATCATGTATAGCCTCCATGAAGAAACTCCGGTGACAAAAGAATAAAAAGAAAGAGAAATTGAAAACACAAGGTGAATCCTTGCAATGATTTAGATGGATCTCCGTGATAATTAGAGCTTGGAACTCCGGGAAAGAAAAGATAAAGCATTTCGAACTGAGAATATGATATGATGAACCACTCCGGAAAAAGGAATTAATCACTTGGATGGAACAAGAATAAGAATTATGTTATGCATATCCTTCAACAATTTAATTGCTGACAAGCAACAGATTTGGCATACTACTTATCCTCGTAGAAAGATTAAGATAGATATAGCGCAAACTTGAGAAAGTCCTCAACGATCCACCGGTAGAATTTGAAAAGCATGAATGCATAGATATGATACACGAAGGAAGAAAACTCTTGAACGAACCACCGTAAGAATTGGAAATGAATGAAGTAAAGATAAGGAAACACCGGGAAGAATTATATAAAGAACGAAGATACTTGAGAGAATTTAGATCCATGAGAACGAAGAGATTACGAGCTGGTTAGAGAATCCTTGATTTAAGCAGCGGTATGATTTAGAGTATGAGAGCTGAAAGCTGGAATGAATAACTCTGAGATGATGGGCTCCGGATAATCAAACTGAAAAGACTCCTGAATTGCTCCGGATGGGTGAAAAGAATTCTCACAACCGAAAATAATTATGAGAGAATGGCATAAAGCTAGAATCACGAATCTTGAAGAGAAAAGAGCAAGATTGAGAGAGAAAAATCTTCTTCGGTCTTCAAATGTTGAGAATGATAATGATAAACACCACCATGAATTGTTGAGACACTCTAGAATGAAAATTAGAAAAGGTTGAGCCAATGATGGAAGAATTTGACAGATCTTGGAGAAATACATATGACTGATGATGAACCATTCTTACGTCAAACTTTGAAGAGGATTTGAGAATCACTCCGGAAGGATTAGAAGAGTCAGGTAAGATCCTGGGAAAAGACATGTGGGTTAGGGCCCACTGAAAAGAAACACCGTTGAAATGATTGCTTGAAAAGAGAGATTACACCGGTTGACTTAAATGGCTTGAATGAGAGAACATCCTCGAAAGATCTTGAACGAATGCAGAGTGGAAAACACAAATCTTCGAGATATCTTGAGCACTCCGGAACAATTGAATAGCGAGAGGTCACTGATTAAGAATTGCACCGGCATGAGAAGGTATTTGAAACGAGGAAAAAGGGATATGAGATCAACACTGAAAGCTTGATTTGAAACCACCGGAGATGAAAAGAATGAAGAATGACAAACTTGAAGCTCCGTTAGCAACTGCACGATAAATCACCGGATCGAAACTTGAAAGAAAAGGATGAAGAGGCTTCACATGAATAACATGGATAGTTGATTTAGAAATCTGAGTCCTCGAAGAAAAAGGGTGGGAGGGTGGGAAAACAAAGACAACTTGAAGACGGATGAAACAAACACCGTTGAGAAGAACTGATACTTGATCTTGCGGATGTTGAAATGTTCGGATCCACTTGAAGAGAAGCACACCGGTTGAAAAGGATTGACATGACAGTCTCGATTATCATGAAGGTTTGGTATTCACATAGGAGTATGAGAACACCGTTTAGGAAAGGTATGGAATCAACATTTGACTTCCAAGCAACTCGAATACCACAACAAAACAAAACAAAGGATTGGCTTGCAAAATAAGCCGGAACAAACATATGATAGATGTTTCGTCCGAAGTTTTCGTGGTGGGGCCTACACGGGCTCGATCGTACAGCACCATCATGTACAAGGCAGTGCACATGACATACGAAGCGTCCCCGAGTCGGCATAGCCAAGGACTCTTTAAGACACAACGAGACCACTGTAAAACCAACCGTAGATAGGCGGACCACTAGACGTCGAACCCCAATTTCGTATCATACATCTATCGGAAAGATATCCTAAGAGCTACTTGAATTCCCACTTATAAACTCCCGAAATTTTCCGGTTATGCAATCAGGTGTTGGGGATACAGGGGAAGCATAATATCTCACCCAAAACTAGTAAATCATACATCCAGCTGTATCCATCCTTCAACACATAACCAAGAAACCTTCGGAAATCATCTACCTCAACCTTCGAAAAGCATCCGTTATACGAGTTATGGCAATACTCCCGAACTCCCTCCCCAGTATTGGGTGGCGTCGAGGTTATCTCACCAACAACTGCATAAAAGAGATTTTTGATGTCGGCGAAACTAAACTCAGGTATTCCAGAACTGCAACGATAAAATTGTGACGACAACACCTCGGACCTCAACTCCCCGGGACACTGCCACAACCCCTAAATGATAGGAGGCACCAAGAACAATGTTCTCGTCACAAAACCATCGGAACGATTCCAAGATACCCGCGTGATCCTAAAAAAAATTGTGAAAATTTGAGAAGAGAAGAGTCAAAACTCTATGTCAGGATGCCTCACCAGAGCGACGAAGGGGCTGAGGAGTAAAAAGAATTCCTAACTCTCCGATATATATAATCCTAAATGACTCAAAACATTTTTCTAGACTCAACAACGCCAGCTATTCGATCAAGCAGGGGGCTCCTAAGGTCGGGGAAGGCTCTGATTACCAACTTGTAACGCCCTCGATGCGGCTATATCTCCTACGTGTCGAAGCACGACTTAGAGGCATAACTGCATTGAAAGCAATGTCGCAAGTAAGGTAATCTTCACAACAACCCATGTAAATAGATAATAAAGGGAAAGGTACATAGTTGGCTTACACTCGCCACGTCACACAAAGTACATAAATAGCATTACATCATCCAATCACTCATGGTCCGACTACGGTACCAAAATAAAAGATCAACCCAACAAGCGACATGGTCCCGATCGCCCCAACTGGGCACCACTATTGATCATCAGGAAAAGACACATAGTAACGGCGTGAGTCTTCGTCGAACTCCCACTTGAGCTCAAGCGCATCATCTGGAACGGAGTCATCAGGCCCTGCATCTGGTTTGGAAGTAATCTGTGAGCCACGGGGACTCAGCAATCTCGCACCCTCGCGATCAAGACTATTTAAGCTTATAGGTAAAGGCAAGGTAATATGTGGAGCTGCAGCAAGCGATTAGCATATATGGTGGCTAACCTGTTCGCAAAAGAGAGCGAGAAGAGAAGGCAAAGCACGAACGAAGACTAGAGAACAACCTACGACAAACATTACTCCAACACCGTGTTCACTTCCCAGACTCCGCCGAGAAGAGACCATCACGGTAACCCACACAGTTGATTCATTTAAATAAGTTAAGGTTCAAGTTATCTACAACCGGACATTAACAAATTCCCATCTGCCTAGAACCGCGGGCACGGCTTTCGAAAGTTCAAATCCCTGCAGGGGAGTCCCAACTTAGCCCATGACAAGCTCTCATGGTCAACGAAGGATATACCTTCTCCCGAGACATTCCGATCAGACTCGGTATCCCGGTTCTACAAGACAACTTCGACAAGTTAAAACAAATCCAGCAACACCGCCCGAATGTGACGACAAATCCCGATAGGAGCTGCACATATCTCGTTCTCAGGTCACACTCAGATGAGCAATCCATACAACTAAAACCAAACCTCGAGTTTCCCCGAGGGGGCGCTGCACAGGGCTCTAGTTTGGACCAACACTCAGAGGAGCACTGGCTCGGGGGGGGGGTTAAATAAGATGACCCTTGGGCTCCGGAAACCCAAGGGAAAAAGAGGCTAGGTGGCAAATGGTAAAACCAAGGTTGGGCATTTCTGGAAGAGTTTTATTCAAGGCGATTTGTCAAGGGGTTCCCATTATTACCCAACCGCGTAAGGAACGCAAAATCCGGGAACATAACACCGATATGACAGAAACTAGGGCGGCAAGAGTGAAACAAAACACTAGGCAAAAAGGCTGAGCCTTCCACCCTTTACCAAGTATATAGAGGCATTAAGATAACAAGATAATATAGTGATATCCCAACAAGAAAATAATGTTCCAACAAGGAACGATCTCCAATCTTCACCTGCAACTAGCAACACTATAAGAGGAGCTGAGCAAAGCGGTAACATAGCCAAACAACGGTTTGCTAGGACAAGGTGGGTTAGAGGCTTAGCTTATCAACATGGGAGGCATGATAAGCAAGTGGTAGGTATCGCAGCATAGGCATAGCAAAAGAGCGAGCAACTAAGCAAGCAAAGATAGAAGTGATCTCGAGGGTATGGTCATATGACCTGAAATCCCGCAAGGAAGAAGAACGAGTCCATGAAGAAGACAAACGGGCGTAGTCGAACGGGTCCTCACAAATGCGATGTTATCGGAACCAACCCGAAGAAGCAACACCGGAAAGAAGCACACAACATAGTAAAACAACCATCACATAAACATGGCATGATGCACAACCAAGTATGAAGCATGTCCGATTTAATGAAGCATGGCAAGAGGTGAAGCATAATGAAACTATCTATCTCGGCAAGTTTAAATGAGGCCGGAAGCAACGAATAACAATTCCGGTAAATCCCCATATGCATATATTAGGTTTGGTATTGTTCTGCCCTAAACCATATTTTAGAGTTGTTTAACATGCAAAGTGATGCCACCAAGTTAAACTAGGCATTTTTCTACCCCATTTACATATAAAGTTTATTAGAAACCGAGCTACGGTTATTTAGTTATGAATTAAAGCATTTTAACATGGCATAGGGGCAAATTTAAACAAACCGCTTTTTAAACATTTTAAACATAGGTGAAAATGGCAAAATATAAATCTACACAAAATTCTAAGCAAGTTTCATATATAACTTATTTTAATCCGATGCACGGTTTGTGAGATATTAAATGCATGAACATGAGGGTCTTTTCTGTAAAACTGCGTTCTCTGAAACAAATACTAAATTCGCAGATGCTGGAAAAAAACATGATATGAGCCGAATTTGAAGGCTGGCCCAACAGAGAAAGAAAAAAAAGGAGGGCGCTCGGGGGGGCGGCCTCACCCATGGGTCAGGCCCAGCTCGGAGGGGAAGCAGGCCGGCAGGGCGCTGGTGTTGGGGAACGTAGTAATTTCAAAAAAATTCCTACGCACACTCAAGATCATGGTGATGCTAGCAACGAGAGGAGGGAGTGTTGTCCACGTATCCTTGTAGACCGAAAGCGGAAGCGTTATAACAACGCAATTGATGCAGTCGTACGTCTTCACGGCCCGACCGATCAAGCACTGAAACTACGGCACCTCCGAGTTCTAGCACACGTTCAGCTCGATGACAATCCCCGGACTCCGATCCAGCAAAGTGTCGGGGAAGAGTTCCATCAGCACGACGGCGTGGTGGCGATCTTGATGTTCTACCGTCGCAGGGCTTCGCCTAAGCACCGCTACAATATTATCGAGGATTATGGTGGAGGGGGCACCGCACACGGCTAAGAGATCTCAAGGATCACTTGTTGTGTCTAGAGGTGCCCCCTGCCCCCGTATATAAAGGAGCAAGGGGGAGGGGCGGCCGGCCATGATGAGGCGCACCAGGGAGGAGTCCTACTCCTACCGGGAGTAGGACTCCCTCCTTTTCCTTGTCCAAGTAGGAGAGGGGGAACGAAGGGAGAGAGGAGAGGAAGGAAAGGGGGCGCCGCCCCTCCCTCCTTGTCCAATTTGTACTAGGGGGAGAGGGGGCGCACGGCCTGCCCTGGCCGCCCCTCCTCTTCTCCACTTTAGGCCCATGAGGCCCATTAACCCCCCCGGGGGGGTTCCGGTAACCCCCCGGTACTCCGGTTTTATCCGAAACTTCCCCGGAACACTTCCGGTGTCCGAATGTAGCCGTCCAATATATCAATCTTTATGTCTCGACCATTTCGAGACTCCTTGTTATGTCCGTGATCACATCCGGGACTTCGAACTAACTTCGGTACATCAAAACTAATAAACTCATAATATAACTGTCATCGAAACCTTAAGCGTGCGGACCCTACGGGTTCGAGAACAATGTAGACATGACCGAGACACGTCTCCGGTCAATAACCAATAGCGGAACCTGGATGCTCATATTGGCTCCCACATATTCTACGAAGATCTTTATCGGTCAGACCGCATAACAACATACGCTGTTCCCTTTGTCATCGGTATGTTACTTGCCCGAGATTTGATCGTCGGTATCTCAATACCTAATTCAATCTCGTTACCGGCAAGTCTCTTTACTCGTTTCGTCATACATCATCTCGCAACTAACTCATTAGTTTCAATGCTTGCAAGGCTTATGTGATGTGCATTACCGAGAGGGCCCAGAGATACCTCTCCGACAATCGGAGTGACAAATCCTAATCTTGAAATACGCCAACCCAACATGTACCTTTGGAGACACCTGTAGAGCTCCTTTATAATCACCCAGTTACGTTGTGATGTTTGGTAGCACACAAAGTGTTCCTCCGGCAAACGGGAGTTGCATATACTCATAGTCATAGGAACATGTATAAGTCATGAAGAAAGCAATAGCAACATACTAAACGATCGGGTGCTAAGCTAATGGAATGGGTCATGTCAATCACATCATTCTCCTAATGATGTGATCCCGTTAATCAAATAACAACTCTTTGTCTATGGTTAGTGTCGTGGAATTGTCACGGCAGATGTCCTTAGTGTCAGGACTTAGTCATGAGGCCAACGCATCTATGTGGTAGCTTGAGAGGGGTTGAGTGGGACGAGAGATGCAGGGCGGATCATCACGCAAGACAAGGATTTAGACAGCTTCGGGCCCCGGGAAACATCATCCGGTAATAGCCCTACATGCTATTTGAGGCTAGGTCTCATTATCATCACGAGGGAGTCGCCGTAAACCGGCTCTCCTCTTTGTGTCTAGCCCTAGATATTGTTTCTTCTTGCCCCCCTCTTTGGGGAGCCCTGCCCCTCCTTATATATGTTGAAGGGGCGGTTTACATGTGGAGTCCTATTAGGATTAGGACTAGTCTATCTCTAATACAAACCGGATACAAGCCCTGGTCTTAACTCCTTGTAAGGTAAATATTCCTCATGCCTTTCCTCTTAAACCGGCCCACCATAGTATGAACCGGCCTTCTGGGCCATGGGCCTCGTCATCCATCTGACCCGCCCGCTGGGTTACTAATGAACCGCCAAGACCGGGCGGGTAGCCGGTGAACCGCCAAGCTCCGGGCGGGTTACCAGTGAGTCATCCAGTCCGGCCGGTTTATACTTCCGGCCGGTTTACGCCATGGGGTATATACCCGACATTAGCCCCCAGTTTAATTTGGATTTATCCATGTTAAACTGATCTGCAACATAAACTCAAGAGCAAATTTGACAGGTTATGCTCCGGGTTAAAAATTCTTGTAAATCGGCACCTGATCATCCTTGTCATTTCCTTCTTCTAGAAAATCCGGTTTAATAGGCCAGCTTCATACTCAATTTGCTTTGCAGAAGATATTGAGAATAAAGAATCCATTTGAATCGGCCTTCAATGCTCTTGATTTGACAAAAATATTGGTCTTCAAATATTCAACTGATATCAGCCGGTTTGAAAATATAGAACTTGCCGGTTTATCATTGCCAAAATTGCCGGGTTATAAGAACTGATGATCCCGGGTCATGACCGTTTATAGACACCGGGTTATGATTGTTACCAACGCCGGGTCACACAATTGATCTTCCTGATCTGCTCAAAATTGAAAATTTTGAAGATGTTCCTCCTTTACATGCATAATACCTGTAGCCCCCAAGTCTTAAGAAGAGAATATAGTGATAACTTAAGACTTGCTCCAATCAGTGTTGCAACCTTGAAGAAATCCGGTTTATTCATCTCAATCATATAAACTGAATACTCCATATATGTAGCCCCCAAGTGCTGGGTTGTCATGCTTGCAGCAACCTGGGAATTGACAAAACCTAGGAATTGAAGAAATACAGGCTTTACCACAAGTCTGTATAAAACTCCGAGATACGAGTCCGAGATGCTTGCACCAGTCCACAGATGGATCGCTGGAGCTTGCATATTTTGTTAACACTTTTAGGATTGACAAAACCTTCTGGTTGCATCATATGCAACTCTTCTTTAAGAAATCCTTTAAGGAATGCAGCTTTGTTTATCCATTTGCCAGATTTCATAAAATGTGGCAATTACTAACATGATTCGGACATACTTAAGCATAGATACGAGTGAGAAACTCTCATCGTAGTCAACATCTTGAACTTGTCGAAAACCTTTTTGCGACAATTCTAGCTTTGTAGATAGTAACACTACTATCAGCGTCCGTCTTCCTCTTAAAGATCCATTTAATCTCAATGGCTCGCCGATCATTGGGCAAGTCAATAAAAGTCCATACTTTGTTCTCATACATGGATCTCATCTCAGATTTCATGGTCTCAAACCATTTCACGGAATCTGGGCTCATCATCGCTTCCTCATAGTTTGTAGGCTCGTCATGGTCAAGTAACATGACCTCCAGAACAGGATTATCGTACCACTCTGGTGCGGATCTCACTCTGGTTTACCTACGAGGTTCGGTAGTAACTTGATCTGAAGTTACATGATCATCATCATTAACTTCCTCACTAATTGGTGTAGTAGTCACAGGAACAGATTTCTGTGATGAACTACTTTCCAATAAGGGAACAGGTACAGTTTACCTCATCAAGTTCTACTTTCCTCCCACTCACTTCTTTCGAGAGAAACTCCTTCTCTAGAAAGGATCCATTCTCAGCAATGAGTAACTTGCCTTTGGATCTGTGATAGAAGTTGTACCCAACATTTTCTTTTGGGTATCCTATGAAGATTTACTTCTCCGATTTGGGTTCAAGCTTATCATGTTGAAACTTTTTCACATAAGCATTGCAGTCCCAAACTTTAAGAAACGACAGCTTAGGTTTCTTGCCAAACCATAGTTCATATGTTGTCGTCTCAACGGATTTAGATGGTGCCCTATTTAACGTGAATGCAGCTGTCTCTAATGCATAACCCCAAAACGATAGTGGTAGATCGGTAAGATACATCATAGATCGCACCATATCTAATAAAGTACGGTTATGACGTTCGGACACACCATTATGCTGTGGTGTTCCAGGTGGCGTGAGTAGTGAAACTATTTCACATTGTTTTAACTGAAGGCCAAACTCGTAACTCAAATATTTTACTTCTGCGATCATATCATAGATACTTTTATTTTTGTTATGATGATTCTCCACTTCACTCTGAAATTCTTTGAACTTTTCAAATGTTTTAGATTTGTGTTTTATCAAGTAGATATATTCATATCTGCTCAAATCATTTGTGAAGATCAGAAAATAATGATACCTGCCGCGAGCCTTAGTATTCATCGGACCACATACATCAGTATGTATGATTTCCAACAAATCTGTTGCTCGCTCCATTGTTCCGGAAAACGGAGTCTTAGTCATCTTGCCATGAGGCATGGTTCGCAAGCATCAACTGATTCATAATCAAGTGATTCCAAAAGCCCATCAGCATGGATTTTCTTCATGCGCTTTACACTAATATGACCTAAACGACAATGCTACAAATAAGTTGCACTATCATTATTAACTTTGCATCTTTTGGTTTCAATATTATGAATATGTGTATCACTACGATCGAGATCCAACGAACCATTTTCATTGGGTGTGTAACCATATAAGGTTTTATTCATGTAAACAGAACAATAATTTATTCTCTTACTTAAATGAATAACCGTATTGCAATAAACATGATCAAATCATATTCATGCTCAACGCAAACACCAAATAACACTTATTTAGGTTCAACACTAATCCCAAAAGTATAGGGAGTGTGCGATGATGATCATATCAATCTTGGAACCACACATCGTCACTTCACCCTTAACTAGTCTATGTTCATTCTGCAACTCCCGTTTTCGAGTTACTACTATTAGCAACTGAACCAGTATCAAATACTGAGGGGTTGCTATAAACACTATTAAAGTACACATCAATAACATGTATATCAAATATACTTATTTTCACTTTGCCATCCTTCTTATCCGCCAATCACTTGGGGTAGTTCCGCTTCCAGTGACTAGTCCCTTTGCAGTAGAAGCACTTTGTCTCAGGCTTAGGACCAGACTTGGGATTCTTCACTTGAGCAGCAACTTGCTTGCTGTTTTTCTTGAAGTTCCCCTTTTTCCCTTTGCCCTTTTCTTGAAACTAGTGATCTTGTCAACCATCAACACTTGATGCTCTTTCTTGATTTCTACCTTCATCGATTTCATCATCATGAAAAGCTCGGGACTTGTTTTCGTCATCCCTTGCATACTATAGTTCATCACGAAGTTCTACTAACTTGGTGATGGTGACTAGAGAATTTTGTCAATCACTATCTTATCTGGAAGATTAACTCCCACTTGATTCAAGTGATTGTAGTACCCAGACAATCTGAGCACATGCTCACTAGTTGAGCGATTCTCCTCCATCTTTTAGCTATAGAACTTGTTGGAGACTTCATATCTCTCAACTCGGGTATTTGCTTGAAATATTAACTTCAACTCCTGGAACATCTCATATGGTCCATGACGTTCAAAACGTCTTTGAAGTCCTGATTCTAAGCCGTTAAGCATGGTTCACTAAACTATCAAGTAGTCATCATATTTAGCTAGCCAAACATTCATAACGTCTGCATCTCCTCCTGCAATAGGTCTGTCACCTAGCGGTGCATCAAGGATATAATTCCTCTGTGCAGCAATGAGGATAAACCTCAGATCACGGATCCAATCCGCATCATTGCTACTAACATCTTTCAACACAATTTTCTCTAGGAACATATCAAAATAAACACAGGGAAGCAACAACGCGAGCTATTGATCTACAACATGATCTGCAAAATACTACCAGGACTAAGTTCATGATAAATTTAAGTTCAATTAATCATATTACTTAAGAACTCCCACTTAGATAGACATCACTCTAATCCTCTAAGTGATCACGTGATCCAAATCAACTAAACCATAATCGATCATCACGTGAAATGGAGTAGTTTTCAATGGTGAACATTGCTATGTTGATCATATCTACTATATGATTCACGCTCGACCTTTCGGTCTTAGTGTTCCGAGGCCATATCTGCATATGCTAGGCTTGTCAAGTTTAACCTGAGTATTCTGCGTGTGCAAAACTGGCTTGCACCCGTTGTAGATGGACGTAGAGCTTATCACACCCGATCATCACGTGGTGTCTGGGCACGATGAACTTTGGCAATGGTGCATACTCAGGGAGAACACTTATACCTTGAAATTTTAGTAAGGGATCATCTTATAAAGCTACCGTCGAACTAAGCAAAATAAGATGCATAAAAGATAAACATCATATGCAATCATAATATGTGACATGATATGGCCATGATCATCTTGCGCCTTTGATCTCCATCTCCAAAGTACTGTCATGATCTCCATCGTCACCGGCATGACACCATGATCTCCATCATCTTGATCTATATCAATGTGTCGTCACATGGTCGTCTCGCCAACTATTGCTCTTGCAACTATTGCTATCGCATAGCGATAAAGTAAAGCCATTATTTGGCGCTTGCATCTTATGCAATAAAGAGACAACCATAAGGCTTCTGCCAGTTGTCAATAACTTCAACAAAACATGATCATCTTATATCTCATCACGTCTTGACCATATCACATCACAACATGCCCTGCAAAAAACAAGTTAGACGTCCTCTACTTTGTTGTTGCAAGTTTTACGTGGCTGCTACGGGCTTAGCAAGAACCGTTCTTACCTATGCATCAAAACCACAATGATAGTTTGTCAAGTTGGTGTTGTTTTAACCTTCGCAAGGACCGGGCGTAGCCACACTCGGTTCAACTAAAGTTGGAGAAACTGACACCCGCCAGCCACCTGTGTACAAAGCACGTCGGTAGAACCAGTCTCGCGTAATCGTACGCGTAATGTCGGTCCGGGTCGCTTCATCCAACAATACCGCCGAACCAAAGTGTGACATGCTGGTAAGCAGTATGACTTATATCGCCCACAACTCACTTGTGTTCTACTCGTGCACAACATCAACACATAAAACCTAGGCTCGGATGCCACTGTTGGGGAACATAGTAATTTCAAAAAAATTCCTACGCATACTCAAGATCATGGTGATGCATAGCAGCGAGAGGGGAGAGTGTTGTCCACATACCCTTGTAGACCGAAAGTGGAAACGTTATAACAACGTAGTTGATGTAGTCGTACGTCTTCACGGCCCGATCGATCAAGCACTGAAACTACGACACCTTCGAGTTCTAGCACACGTTCAGCTCGATGATGATCCCCGGACTCCGATCCAGCAAAGTGTCGGGGAAGAGTTCCGTCAGCACGACGGCGTGGTGACGATCTTGATGTTCTACCATCGCAGGGCTTTGCCTAAGCACCGCTACAATATTATCAAGGATTATGGTAGAGGGGGCACCGCACACGGCTAAGAGATCTCAAGGATCAATTGTTGTGTCTAGAGGTGCCCCCCTGCCCCCGTATATAAAGGAGCAAGGGGGAGGGGTGGCCGGCCATGATGAGGCGCGCCAGGGAGGAGTCCTACTCCTACCGGGAGTAGGACTCCCTCCTTTTCCTTGTCCAAGTAGGAGAGGGGGAAGGAAGGGAGAGAGGAGAGGAAGGAAAGGGGGGGCGCCGCCCCTCCCTCCTTGTCCAATTCAGACTAGGGGAGAGGGGGCGCGCGGCCTGCCCCGGCCGCGCCTCCTCTTCTCCACTTTAGGCCCATGAGGCCCATTAACCCCCCCGGGGGGGGGGGGGGGGGGTTCCGGTAACCCCCCGATACTCCGGTTTTATCCGAAACTTCCTCGGAACACTTCCGGTGTCCGAATATAGCCATCCAATATATCAATCTTTATGTCTCGACCATTTCGAGACTCCTCGTTATGTCCATGATCACATCCGGGACTTCGAACTAACTTTGGTACATCAAAACTAATAAACTCATAATATAACTGTCATCGAAACCTTAAGCGTGCGGACCCTACGGGTTCGAGAACAATGTAGACATGACCGAGACACGTCTCCGGTCAATAACCAATAGCGGAACCTGGATGCTCATATTGGCTCCCACATATTCTATGAAGATCTTTATCGGTCAGACCGCATAACAACATACATTGTTCCCTTTGTCATCGGTATGTTACTTGCCCGAGATTCAATCGTCGGTATCTCAATACCTAGTTCAATCTCGTTACCGGCAAGTCTCTTTACTCGTTTCGTAATACATCATCTCGCAACTAACTCATTAGTTGCAATGCTTGCAAGGCTTATGTGATGTGCATTACCGAGAGGGCCCAGAGATACCTCTCCGACAATCGGAGTGACAAATCCTAATCTCGAAATACGCCAACCCAACATGTACCTTTGGAGACACCTGTAGAGCTCCTTTATAATCACCCAGTTACGTTGGTTTGGTAGCACACAAAGTGTTCCTCCGGCAAACGGGAGTTGCATAATCTCATAGTCATAGGAACATGTATAAGTCATGAAGAAAGCAATATCAACATACTAAACGATCGGGTGCTAAGCTAATGGAATGGGTCATGTCAATCACATCATTTGCCTAATGATGTGATCCCATTAATCAAATAACAACTCTTTGTCTATGGTTAGGAAACATAACCATCTTTGATTAACGAGCTAGTCAAGTAGAGGCATACTAGTGACACTGTGTTTGTCTATGTATTCACATATGTATTATGTTTCCGGTTAATATAATTCTAGCATGAATAATAAACATTTATCATGAAATAAGGAAATAAATAATAACTTTATTATTGCCTCCAGGGCATATTTCCTTCAGCTGGCAGGCCGGCCCACTCGGGTATTGGATCGATCGTGCCCCTGCTGATCCCACTGGATCGAGGCAGGGACGAGCGCGGTCAACGGAGGCGGCTAGATGCGTCGTCTACCTCCTTCGAAAGAAACAGAGGAGAGGCAGAGAGGCATGGCGCGGCGACTTCAGGCGAGGGGACGACAAGGAGGTGCATGGACGGCGGGATCTGGCGGGTCTGGGTGCGGGGATGGATCTCTCCGGCGAGGTAGGCAAGGGCTCGTCCTCCTCTGTCTGCTCCTGACAGAGGGATGTAGCGCGACGCGGAGGAGACCAGGAAGACGGGGACGAGCGTTGTTCCTGTGCTCGGACTAGTCAAAGACGAGCCCTGAAGGGTGGCGTCCATGCATCGAGGCGGCGTGCTTGGAGCTCGGTAACCTGCGAGGACGGCCATGGCGGGTATTAGAGAGAGAGAGAGAGGGAGGAGATGACGCCATGGAGAAAGGAAAAAGGAGAGGGGCACGAGGGGCTGGCCTGGCGACAGCTCCGCTGCTGCTGCTGGACGACGAGGAGGAGACAGGAGCAGGGGGGCTCGGTTGCTGTTGCTGCGGTGGCGCTCGACGGATCGGGAGGAGCTGGAGTGGTGGGATTGGTTCGATGGGACAACGAGGAGGATACCAGGGGAGGTTTGAGGTTGGCTGTGGGTGAGATCCCGATGGGGATTTGGGGAATAAGTGCGGCGGCGGCGGCAAGGACAAGTGCCTAGAAGTTAGGATTTGGCTAGTTTAGGTAGGGTTTCATCTGCTATAAATAGCAGCTAGGAATTGGATAGGGGCTATAATGTCCCTACGATCGCAATCGGACGGTCGCAAAAAAATAGTTAGGGAGTCCGAATAGAAAAACGGTGATGTTTTGTAGACGTTTGGGGATGATCTAGATCCAACGGTGACGACTGTCAGGGTCGGTCCGGGACAATTTTCGGACGCGCGCGAGGAGGGCTGCGGGCTGACAAGAGAGTTTAGGTAGGGCCTGACGGTGAGTGGTAGTGAGCCGTGTAGACGGTCTCGAGCTGAGAGAAGAGAAGAGAGGGAGGTCCGACGGCTGTTTCCAGAGACCGAAAAACGTCCGACGTGTGACAGGCTATACTGCTGCTATAGTTTAACGGTTGGGCTATCAAACGAACTCCGAATGCGATGAAACTTGACGGCGGTCTATCTACACTAAAATAAGACCGCACACCAACTTTCAACCCATTCGAAGAACATTTTCCGGCCGTTTAAAAAATAATATTTTGGACATGCCGCGGGCGCGTGCAAGTGTGGTTGAACTCAGAACGGACAACGGACAGAACTGGGGGAACCCGGACGGATGCAAGTTTTAAAACATGATGATGCAATGCACATGATAACATGATAAGATGCAACACGCAAACAAATGACAAGGCAACAACAGTGAATAACTGGCGGACACCTGGCATATCGGTCTCGGGGCGTCACAGCACCTTAAATCATTGTCGTCTACTTCGAATATGGATATATTGAGTCCGAAGATTTGGCAAACGTCCCGTTATCGCCGGACTTCCAAAATGAGCTATTTTGTGGCTAGGCGGGAAATAGAACTACTCCTATTTTGGGAAATCAAGTTTTTTTTGGCAAACAATTATATCCCTGCAGGTTAGCTAGCTCATTGACAGGTGGGGTCCATATCCTGAGGGGCCCAGCTCGGTTTTGCCACCGGCCGTGTCGACGTCCGACCGGCTTCGATCGACCCTCGCGTGCACAGGCACCTCTCTTGGTGTCCCAACCAGGGCTCGTTCCGTGCACCTGCAGCCATGCTGCGGTGCGACGGCGACCGCGTCGTCATTGTCGGCGGTGGCATCGCCGGCGCCCTCCTCGCCAAGACGCTCCAAAACCACGCCGACGTGGTACTCATCGACCCGTACGCACGCACGCCCGCCATTAATCGCGACATTGGTTGATCGGTTGTTATTGATTTTGTGATACGCCATGGATGGACCCATGCAGGAAGGAGTACTTCGAGATCCCGTGGGCGAACGTGCGCGCCAAGGTGGAGCCGACGGTGGTGGAGCGCACCGTGATCCCGCACGCGGACTACCTCACCGACGCCAAGGTGGTGACGGCCAAGGCGGTCGGCGTCGATGACTCCGTTGTTCTCACCTCCATCGGTCGCACCGTCGGCTACGACTTCCTGGTCATCGCCACGGGCCGCACCTGCACCCGCCCCCAGAGCCGCCCCGAGCGACTCGAGATGTTCCACCGCGACAAGGACCGGATCGCCGCCGCGAGCTCCGTGCTCATCATCGGCGGCGGGCCCATCGGGGTCGAGCTCGCGGCGGAGATCATCATGGACAGCCCCGACAAGCGCGTCACCCTCGTCCACGGCGGGCCTCGGCTGCTCATGGTGATGAGCCCCCGCGCGTCGGCCAAGGCGCTCGAGTGGCTCCGGTCCAAGAACGTCACCGTGCTGCTGGACCAGACCATCGACGTCGATCTCGCCGGCAGCGGCGACGGTCACGAAGGACAGCGCGACTTCACGACGTCCGCCGGGGAGACGGTGTCCGCCGACTGCCACTTCGTGTGCACGGGCCGGCCCGTCGCGTCCGGGTGGCTGAGGGGCACGTTCCTCGGGGAATACATTGGCGCCGACGGCAGGCTGGTGGTGGACGAGCACCTGCGCGTGGGCAGGCTCAAGAACGTGTTCGCCATCGGCGACATCACCGACGTGCCGGAGGCGAAGCAGGGGTACCTGGCGCAGCGGCACGCCATGGTGGTGTCCCGGAACCTGCGTCTGCTGCTCAGGTCTGACGGCCCGGAGCATAAGCTGCACCGATACAAGGCCTCGAAGGCCGCCATCACCGTCACGCTCGGCCGCCGCGACGCGGTGTCGGAGCTGCCGTTCATGTCGCTCATCGGCCACATCCCCGGCGTCGTCAAGCCACGGGACCTCTACGTGTCGCGGACGCGAAGGATGATGGGGATAAAAAGTAAGAACGGGGAATCCTGATCGAGCGGTCCGAATTAATGTGCTGGTGCGGAAACGGTCCAACGGCATCGATTCATCAGGCTCTCGTCAGATCCATCTGATCTCTTGCTCCGTCATAGAAATCTCTGATCCTGTGGAGTGATACATATGTTGTTGATATTGTAAAAGGTGAAGCAAAAAAAAATACCACACCCTCCATCCAAAAGTATAAATTATACTAAAGCTGTGCCAATTAATTTGGATTGAAACAGTACTGGTATAGTTTTATCAGTCCCATGGCTGCAACATAGACATGCTTTGGTAGTGTACACTTGTATCCTACGCAACAAGGTGAAGCAAAAAAGATACGGCTAGGGTTCAGTAGAAAGGCATGTTTCCTCTTTGGCTAGCGACAACAACCCTAGCCGCCGTCAAGAGAGTCAACCTTCCGGCGCCGTTTTCCGGCGGCTCCCCTCCGCTGACGACCTCTTAGTCGTCGACGGTGAGGGGGGTCGCCGGATCCCGTGTGTGCGGATTGTTTTACCTTTAGGTTTTAGAGCCCTAGTAGATTAGGTTTTTGGATCGTCCGACGTCTTGGCTTCGGCGGCGGCGACGGGCCGACGGCGATGCTGAATAAAGAAGGTTCGGATTTTTCTCTGGGGAGGCGATCGTCTCTATGGTCGATGATGGATTTGAGAACCAGTCTGTTCAAGCGGGGATATCGTGGCGGCGACGACATCCTTGTGGTGAACTTGTGTCCTCGGGCTCCGTCGTTTGCGACGGCATTTGCTCCAGCGTCGACATGGAGCTTGAGAGGTAGTCCAAGAGCGGATGCAGATTGTGGTCTGCATGGACGACATCTGAAAGACGGAACGTGTGTTGGGTTCATGATTGATGGTTGTCAGGTATGATTTCCTCCTTCGGTGTCTAGTCGTGGTGGGTGTCAGATCTGGAGTTCGATGGCGTGTCTGGGGTGTTGCCCCGGTCTGATTTGTTCAACGACAATGGCTTCACCTTTTGGTGAGTCACCTTGGAGGTCCGCAAAGCTGCATATTAGCGATGAAGCCGCTCGAGCTCGGGTGAGGAGGTGATCCATCATTTTTTTGTGGCTGCTATGGTGGTGCCGGAGATAGGTGACGGACGTTGGTGTCATGCTCAGAGACGTTCTTTTGTCTTGTTAGTTTTGTCATGTTGATCTTTACATGACTTGTTCTTTATGGTATGAGTGAGACACGTATTACCATGCAAAAAACTAAGACTGGCTATATGTCGAGTGACTAAAAACCCAATTCGGACCAGATGAATTGTTGTGAGCCGTCGAACACAAGATGGATGGCTAGATCGTCCGAGGTTTTGATTGTGCATCTTCTACCTCGAACCGTCGATCTACAACCGTCCTAACTCTATCGCTGCCGCCCAGGGCCAGCACCACTCCCGCGTCAGCCTTGCCGCCCCGCCCTCCGCAATCGCCATCCCTAACCATGAACAAGATTTTCCGGTTAACCTGCCCCCCCCCAACACACACACACACACACACACACACACACCCTAACATAGATAATGGGGTCGCCTAACCCATAAGGCTTATCCAGCGAGCCAACGGCTGCTTCCTTCCTGCGAAAATCGATTGGCCCAAAAACTATTTTCAGATGATTTACAAGCAGCTAAAGTGGAAGCAAATACACATTAGTATATTTTCTCTCTTTCTATGGAGTATATGAGAACAATCTGAAAATGACAGGAAACATAGTTGTTTCTACTCTTGTCATGTGTCATGTTTCACTCCAAGGGCAAGGTACTGGATCCTGTCACGTGTTTCATGCTCTAGGTACCATCTCCCTCTTTGGGGACGACATTGGTGATGTGTTCTCTGGTGATGAATGCTAGTAGAATTCTTGATAGAAGAGATCATGGTGCTCCCTCGACTTGGCTTGGCTAGTCGACTAGGAGTGGCTAAATTAACTCCTTTGGTTTGGTGCGTTGGTGCTAGTGGGTGGCAGCGACGCGAGCGCTCTGTCATGGAGGTGGCGGCGCCGAGGAGGCCCTGCCAGGAAGGAGATCCTGGCGGGCAGCGACCGACCGCCCGTCTCCGCGTGGTGGGCGTGCGGCGATGCCCCTGGAGGTGCTGTCCTTGGAGCGGCGGATGGACATAATACGTTTCCAACGTATCTACTTTTTCTAACGCTTTTCATCTTGTTTTGGACTCTAGTTTGCATGATTTGAATGAAACTAATTCCGGACTGACGCTATTTTCAGCAGAACTACCATGGCGTTGTTTTTATGCAGAAATAAAAATTCTCGAAATGGAACGAAACTTTGCGAGGATTTTTTATATCAATAATAAGAATTTCTGGAGCCAAGAATTGCTGGAGAGGGGCACCTAGGTGAGCACAAACCACCAAGGCGCGCCCCCCTCTCTTGGCGCGCCCAGGTGGGTTGTCCCCACCTGGTTGCCCCGCTGACCCTGAAACCAATGTTGTATATTCCTATTTTCGGAGAAAAAATCAAGGAGAAAGAATTATCGCGATCCACGAGACGAAGCCGCCGCCAAGCTCTGTTCTTCCTCGGGAGGGCAGATCTGGAGTCCGTTTGGGGCTCCGGAGAGGGGGATCTTCGTTCTTCGTCATCACCAACCCTTCTCCATCACCAATTCCATGATGCTCCCCATCGCGAGTGAGTAATTCCTTCGTAGGCTCGCTGGTCGGTGAGGAGTTGGATAAGATTCATCATGTAATCGAGTTAATTTTGTTAGGGCTTGATCCCTAGTATCCACTATGTTCTTAGATTGATGTTGCTATGAATTTGTCATGCTTAATGCTTGTCACTTTGGCTCCGGGTGCCATGATTTCATATCTAAACAGTTTATGTTATCATCATTATATCCATGTTCTATATCCGATATTGCAAGTTATAGTCACCTACTGCGTGTTATGATCTGGTAACCCTAGAGTGACAATAACCGGGACTTCTTCCGGTGATTACCGTAGTTTGAGGAGTTAATGTATTCACTATGTGTTAATGATTTGTTTCAGTTCTCTATTAAAAGGAGGCCTTAATATCCCTTAGTTTCCAATATGGACCCCGCTGCCACGGAAGGGTAGGACAAAAGATGTCATGCAAGTTCTTTTAATAAAGCACGTATGACTATTTATGAAATACATGTCTACATTATATCGATGAACTGGAGCTAGTGCCGTGTTGCCCTAGGTTATAACTGTCACATGATGAATATCATCCAACAAGTCACCGATCCAATGCGTACGAACTTTTCCATATTGTTTCTGCTAAGTTACTACTGCTATCATCATTGTTACACTTACTACAAATTACTGCTATCACCGTTACTGTTACTATTGCTGCTTTCACTACTATCAAAACTATCATATTACTGTGCTACTGATTACTTGCTGCAGATAATTAATCTCCAGGTGTGGTTGAATTGACAACTCAACTACTAATACCTTCAAATATTCTTTGGTCCCCCTTATGTCAAATCTATAAATTTGGGTTGAATAGTCTACCCTCAAAAACTGTTGCGATCCCCTATACTTGTAGGTTATCAAGACCTTTTTCTGGCGCCGTTGCCGGGGAGCATAGCTATATTTGCTGAGTCACTTGGGATTATTATCATATTCTCACTATGAAGAATCTGAAGGATCCTAAGACTAAGATATTTCCCTCAAGGACGATGGGAGGTAAGGAACTGCCATCCAGTTCTGCTTTAAATTCACCTCCTGTTATGAATAAACTTGCAACACCACCACATGCTATTAATTCTAATATGTCGCAAGTTATTGATGATGCTACTTCTACTATGAATGATGCTTATGATGATGCTAGTACCTTGTTTGGTAATGATGATGTGCCACTTGGTGATTTTCTTGATGAACAAATTGCTAGAGTTATACAACATGATGTTGTTGAATCTGATGATGATCTTGAAACTGAAACTCCTGAAATACCTGCTAGAACTAGCCTTCCTAGGTATGAATTGCCTAATGTACCGAAAGGTTATGTTATGAGTGAAGAAACAAATAGAGATATTCTTGCTTGCAATGATAGAGATAATCTAGAGAAATTATTACATAAGTATAAAAAAATCTCTGAATGCTAGAATGAAATGTGATCCTAAATTTGCTACTTCACCTATCTTTATCGATGATAAGGATTATGAATTCTCTATCGACCAAGAGTTAATTACTTTGATTGAATCTGATCCTTTCCATGGTTATGAAACTGAAACTGTTGTGCCACATCTTACTAAGTTGAACGATATAGCCACCCTTTTTACTCATGACGAGAAAACTCGCTACTACTTTATTCTCACATTATTTCCTTTCTCATTAAAGGGTGATGCTAAAGCTTGGTACAATACTCTTGCTCCTGGTTGTGTGCGTAGTCTCCAGGATATGATTTACTACTTTTTTGAAAATTATTTTCCTACTCATAAAAAACAAGTTGCCTTACAGGAAATATTTAATTTTGCTCAAACTAAAGAAGAGAGTCTCCCACAAGTTTGGGGAGGCTTTGCCAGATACTTAATGTTTTGCCTGATCATTCTCTTAAGAAAAATGAAATACTTGATATCTTCTATAATGGACTAACTGATGCTTCTAGGGACTTCTTAGATAGTTGTGCTGGTTGTTTTTTTCAGGGAACGAACTGTTGGACAAGCTGAGGAATTGTTGAATAACATATTAAAAAACTATGATGATTGGACTATTTCTGAACCATCGCCTAAACCCAATCCGAAGAAGAGGGGTATATTATATCTCAGTCCTGAAGATATGCAAGAGGCAAAGAAATCTATGAAGGAAAAAGGTATTAAAGCTGAGGATGTTAAAAATTTATCTCTTATTGAAGAAATACATGAGCTTAATACACCACCACTGCCTAAGGTGGTAGAGGTAAATTCTTTTATGAAGTTTAATGATAGTGATAATCCTCACAATATGCATCCTAGTCAATGCCTTTATGAGTTTGAAAACTACATTAGAAAACAAGATCACTTCAATGCAAATGTTATAAAACAATTGAAATGCAATTATGATATGATTGCTCGCTTGAGTTACTTGTTATTTAGAATATCAAATGATGTTAGAGGTGTTGGAAAACATGCTTTTATGATTCAAACTCAATTAGAACAAGTTGGTACATCTCAAAGAGAATTACTTGATGAAATGAATAATAATATGAATGACTTTGTTGTTAGAGTTGCAACTAGAGGAGGTAAAATGACTCAGGAACCACTTTATCCTGAGGGACACCCTAAAAGAATTGAACAAGATTGACAAAGATCTAACACTAGTGCACCTAGTTCTTCTAGAAAGAAAAAGAAAAGAAGAATGATAGGACTTCACATGCTCCTAGTGAACCTGAAATAGAAAAACCTCCTGACAATTATAATGAAGTTTCTATCTCAGATGTTGAAACTCAGTCTGGTAATGAACACTCACCTAGTGATAATGAAAAAGATAATGTTGATGTTCATGAAGATACCCAACCAAATAATAAAGAACCAGCCGATGATCTTGAGATAGAACCACCAGTTGATCTTGATAATAGACAACCTAAAAATAAAAGGTATGACAAAAGAGACTTTGTTGCTAGAAAACACGGTAAGGAAAGAGAACCATGGGTTCAAAAACCTATGTCTTTTTCACCCAAGTCAACTAAAAAGAATGATGATGAAGAATTTGAACGCTTTGTTGAAATGCCGATGTCAGTATTTTTTGCTACTCGCTTGACTGATATCTTGAAAATGCCTTCATATGCAAAGTATATGAAAGACATCATCACAAATAAGAGAAAAATACTGAAAGCTGAAATCTCCTCTATGCTTGCTAATTATACTTTTAAAGATGGAGTACCTAAAAAACTTAGAGATCCGGAAATACAACTATACCTTGCTTTATCAAAAAATTTACGTGAAAATTGCTTTGTGTGATTTAGGAGCTGGTGTTAGTATTATACCTTTCTCTTTATATAAAAGACTTGATTTGAATAAACTCACACTGTATTGAGATATCTTTACAAATGGCTGATAAATCAACTGCTATAACTATCGCTATCTGTGAGGATGTGCCCGTTGTTGTTGCTAATGTTATTATTTTGACTGATTTTGTTATACTTGAGATGCTCGAAAACGACAACATGTCGATTATCCTTGGTAGACTCTTCTTGAATACTGCAGGGGTTGTTATTGATTGCAATAAAATCAAGGTCACTTTTTATATTAATAGCAATGAGCATACAATGCACTTTCCGAAAAAACAATTCCAAATAAATGATTTTAGTATTATTGAAAAATCTCCGACGATTCTTTTCTTATACTCTCTTCATTCTAAAATAGATGACCCAACTTTATACTAGTATAAAGTTATAAAGTTGGGTCATTTATTTTGGAATAGAGGGAGTACTTTTTTGGTTTGGGTTGGTCCTGGCGTCTAGAGCGCGCGGTAGTTTTTGCGACGGTAAATATTGTACGTACGAGCAATCCAACGGCCCAGAGCAGTCGGTTTTTACCAAAGTGCAATCCCTTCTCTCCAACCCTGCCGCCCGAAGGCTGCAGCCATGCGGCGGCACTACGCCGAGCTCCTCCGCCGTGCCGCCTCGCTGCCGTCTCTCTCGCTCGTGGCCTCCCTCCACGCCGCCGCGCTGCGCCGAGGCGCGGTCCTCGTCCCCTCGCTCATCCACGCCTACTCCGCGTGCGGCGACCCAGCCTCCGCCCGCAGCGTGTTCGACGGATTGCCCGCACAGGAGCAGACACTCTCCGCGCGCACCGCGCTGGCCAGCGCTATGTCCGCGCACGGCAGGTGCCGGGAGGTGTTCGGCCTGTTCCGCGGCTGGGAGGGGGAGATGGACGACAAGGCGGTGACGGTGGTCCTCGCCGCGTGCGCTAGGGCCGGGATGATCAGCGAGGGGAGGGAAGTCTTTGCGAGGGTGCGGAGGCCAGCGTTGCAGCACTACACGTGCATGGTGGAGATGCTGGGACGGGCCGGGGAGGTCGAGGAGGCAGAGGGGCTGCTGGCGCGGATGGAGGCGCGACCGGACAGGATCATCTGCACGGTGCTGCTCGCGGCGTGCCGGGTGCATGGCCGTGTCGATGTGGCTGAGAGAGTGGCTAGGTTGATGAGCGAGTATGGCATTGTATGAATTTTGGCATATTGATCAGTTGACAAACTGGCCATTGTGTTAGGCTGTTAGCCCAAGAGCAGTGATCAAAACCATTGTGATATGGAGCTGATAACACATAGTTTGGTTGACGGCAATGCCGCAATGGTGGTTCTTGAAGTTCATGCAGTAATGCAGTACAACACAAGCCCCTGGCCGGTGAGATCTGAATTTTGTAGAAGTCTATGTTGCAGTGGACGAACCACATGAGCGCCAGCACACTTCACTGCTTGAACCTGTATGGAAGCACAATTCGAAGGCATCTATCAGATTGCTATAAAATGAGTAATGTCAGTACTATAGACCATCTGCAGTGGAATGCCCGTCAGTTTTCTCAGTTGCTGACTGTCTACGCTCTCTGATTAGCTTAATGATGGGCGTACATTTCTGGACTGTAAGTTGTCAAGCTTAATGGAGCCTGGCAGCCCGTAATGCAACACAAAGAGAAGTCGCCAAAGTTAATAGTCGAACCTGTCAATATTGTTAATAGCTGTAACTGTCAATCTTGACTTCTTGAGTGAATTGTTGAGGAGCAGTTTCGATCAAATTTTGTTGAAGCTGGATGTGGTGGGAACCATCAAAATACAGGAAGTCTGCTCCAAGAACATGTTGTGAGATCTTCCAGGATTCAGTTTCTGGGTACTTCAGAGTTCTGGCATTCTCTCACTGTGGAAACTGTACCTCCTGCTATGGTTTCAATTTACCGAGCATAGAACGTCTGTTTTAAATGGTTGGTCTCTTCATTATTGTGTCCGCTGTCACAGCAATCACCGGATCTTATTCTGGACATATGTGCAATGATACTTGAGCAAATCAGCTCTCTGATGTAAATACTCACGTTGACGCAGAACGTCCATCTCGCATGCGACACATGGGTGCGAGGGAATGCGGAGTTGGGCGTTGCTGGTAAGAGACAGAACAAGTGGAACCTGGTTGGGAAATTAGCAGGAGAAATGGGGAAGTGGTTGTTCTGGTCATGAGCACACCTGAGCTCGTTATCTGGGCGGTTCGGCGCTCCATTGGGATGTGGTGCATTCAATTCCTGTGCCAGTGCGTTGTTCGTTTTTAAAGGAGGAAATGTGGAAATACAGTAGATGGGTACGACGTACGTAGGTCTAGTTATGGAGCGAACGTTTGCTGCCGTGATGGATCTAAAGGAGAGCCATGGCTCGTGACGTCAGCCCCGTCCTGATCCGTGGATCAGGATGTATGTTTTCCAGTAGGACGGTAGTAGAGTAGTGAATGAGGGATGGCACCAAGACGGAGTTGCCTCCAACCTCTACCTGCTCTGTTTGTGCACTGTCGCTTGCGGCTAGCTGAGCCTGAGCGGCGGAATTCATCCTGCAAAAATACACAGCTGGCGGCGCAAAAATGGAGTTCCTGATGCAACCAATTAGGAGGTAATCCCGTGTGCAGCTTTCAGCCGAGTACATCTTTCTTTAGGATTTGCATGAAATCTGTATAATATTTCAAGATTTGGGCAATGTAGGACCACCGTGCTGGATGAGGTTAATGACAACAAGGTTCCAATGGAGCCGCTGCACTACCCTGCGGTGGCAACCATTGCAGATCAATTGCCGCCCATGGCGGCAACGAGTGCTGGCGAGCAGATCTGTGCAGCGGAGGGGTCGGCGGTCGCGGAAGCAGATGGTGAAGCACAAACAAAGTAGATATGCAATTTGAAATCGTGTGCTTAGATAGGTAGTTGACTGGGCTAGCTCGACATATATTTGAAACAATTGCTCTTCAGTTTCAGAAGGGACTGGCTGAGGACAAATGTGGTTAACAAACAAAAATAAAATAAAAAAACTGTCGTAGAGGGTATATATAACAAATGTAGATAAGGCCTGTCGATCTAACCCTGGAATGGTTGGTAGACACAGCATCTCATGTGTAATAGAAATCAGCTGGGGATAACTATACTAAGCTGTACAGCATAGTAGTACTGAAGACAGTTTCTGGATTATGAGTGTAGTTTTAGTATGTTTTAACCATAGCAAAAATCTGCATAGCAGTGACATCGTGGGCATGATTTTCAATGAGATCCAAGCGCTAAGAGCAAACTTATAATCTCAAATGCAGAGTGAAGACAGTATGATCTGAAAACACGATATGTGATGGAATTAGACAGTTTGAAAAAGCAATTTAGTTTGGTTTGTGTTCTGTTCTGATGAATATAACGCAGTGAAGTCATTCCTGAATTTTAGTGTAAAGATAGAGCATAATAGAAAAATAAAATTAATCCCAGGAGGATATTTGCCGGCCTGGGGGTGTATGTTTATCTGTTTTCATGGGAAAATGATTAGATCAGAGGAACAGTGCTAAAAATCTGCTCATTGGATTAAAACTGGTTGCTTTTGATTCGATATGTTTGGCAACCTATAGGTGCTGAGAATAATAATACTGTCTGCAGGGTGTGGATCGGAGCTGCCGCTCCCGGCAGGACGCCTTATCCTAGTCGCACGAGCGCCTTTGAGAAGTCAATACGTGGTTTTGCGGAGAAGTCTGCATCGGGTACATTGATGGAAAGCTATTTCTTGTACTGCATAGCTTTATACATTGTCGTACCAAACTTGTGAGCTTTATGGATAGGCATGTCTTTGAGAACAATAATATAATCACAATTCTGTCCATACATATTTATTGTTCATTCTTCTGAAATTATGTGGACAATATCAGCATTTTTATTACTTTACTGTCATATCTCATTAGTTGATAGTTTAAGTCCACACTGTGTTCACTGCTTTTATATCATGGACAGATTATCTAAGAATTGAGAAGTGATTTTCTTTTCACATAATGTACGTTACTGTTGCACATGCTTTATTCACTTAATGATCTTGCAGTATGAATACCAATTGATAGTGATAATACTCGTACTTTTGAAAAATCGTGGTTGGGTAAGGAGGGATTGTACTTGCCTGGTTGTACGGTGCCATTCAGTTATCACTAGTCCAGGTTGACATCATTTGTGAAGCATGAAAGGCATGAATCAATTCTTTTTCAGGATTCTGGTTTTGTTGACTTAAGTGGGTATTATTAGGAGACAGAGCAGTTAAATTCAGGAACTGTGATTGTTAATTATGTAGTCTTAATTGTGATTTACACTGTAATTAGAGTGATAATTCTACATCTCTGTGCCTTATTTGACTCTTGTTTATTGGTATTTGATAGATGAGCAGGATAGGAAAGGTTACTGAAAAAGGAAGTTTTTTTGCAAGACAATGGCATGGCAAATGAGAGAAATATTCAAGTCTGACGGGGAAGTTGATTTGCAAGAATCTAGAATCGGCTAAGCTTGGTTTAATTTTGTTTAAGAGATGTCTTTGCACATGATGCATGTAAAATGCTTTCTAAATTTTGTGTCAGCTTGAGGTATTTGAAACTGTACTGATCTATTGTTTGTTACCCGTGGAACACTTGTGAATATAATTTTGTCCAAAAATTTATAAAAGCCCTGGTTAGATCAGAAGTGCTGTTCTGCTCCTGGGTGCATACACACGCACCCTAGCTGAACAGTAGTAAATTTAGAAAAAGATAGAAATAAATAAACTTTGATTTTTTATTGGATTCTATATATAGAACTGTCCAAATTCTTCTGAAGCATCCAGATACCAGTGCCAAACCAAACACCGGAATGTGGTTTGACCTGATGGCTGATTGTTGTGCTCACCATGTCATTGGAAGTAGAAATTTATGGGATGGAAACTTTGAGATCATTACGAACTTTGTCAGGATACCTTTTTTGTAACTGGATTTTTTTGGATTCATGATCTCTGTTTGTTCTTTTGCACATGGCCGAAGCGGCCTGTTCCAGTCTTGGATTCCTAATGCGTGCTGAGTTGCTGCCTTTTGATCAGATTGTAAGGTAGGGCCATGATATTTTTTGAAATTCAGAATCTTTCGCTTACTAGTGTTTAATTAAAGAAGAGGCAGCTGCTGCTGGAGGATTTTCCTTGTGCTGCGGCCTTTGGCAGTTAGTTACTCATCAGATCACTAAACTGAACACTTTGGCTGTAAACTCAAACAGGTGGCCACCCTGCGTTGCTGCCTTTCGGAGAAGTGGAAGCATCACTGCATTTTCATGTTCAACCACGAGTATCTTGTGGTCGTCGGAGCAGCTCTTCCCTTTGCCAGACACTTGCTACACCGACCGATGCCGACAGACAGATCGAGACGATGGATGAACGAGCAACCGGTGGCTGGCAGCCAAGGCAAGGCAAGGCAAGGAGGACCTTCCAGGAGCTGCATCCTCGGAGGAAATACTGACCGTGAACTCATCCCTCATGCCGTTCTCCTGATCCGCGGAATGTGCCGGCCGGATTCCGATCCCCGTGCCCGGTCGCAGGTGCCGTTTGCTCGACGGCTGTCTGCCAAGAAGAGCACGGCCGTTGCTTTCGGTTTGCCGACCGGGGCTGGAGTGCAGGGCGTGCAAAGCTCCAAACCGAGCGCTGCCGTGCCAAGCTACGGTTAGCGTTGCTTTCACCCTTGGTCTTCTTCTTCGTGCTTATCTGATTGCATTGCAGTGCCGCATGCATCCGGTGTTTGTCTACTTCCGTGTCTTTCTTTTGCTGGCTGTCGACAAGTCCTGTGTTTGCTGGCCGGAGTAATAACTGAACCCGAATTACATTCGATGCAAGGACTGCGAAATTCAGTCTGTTTTTTTTTCGTCTTGTTTCTCCCGTCTAGTATATGTTCGTAAGGAAAAATTAAGTTATTTCCCTTGGTGTGATTTCTTGTGCATATCAAGGGGAGATTCCACAAAATATAAGTTGGAAGCAATTCCATGCCTCTGTGATAGCTCCAGCAAAGAGTTCTATGCTACGAAGGTTGCCGTCAAAATTCAACTATAAAAAACGTCAATATATATGCCTAACATAAACCAGCACAGCAAGTACTGTACGTCAGTACACTTGTACGTGCGCCGACGTGGTAATTAGAAGAAAAAAAAGGTTAGAAAATTCAGCACCGTCGATCTCCTGCCGTCTCGATCTGAGCCGTCGGCTCCCCGTCCGGCAGATGGCACAAGCGTGGCCGCGCAACCTCGCCCTTCCTTCCTCCTCCACTTCCGTACTAGACCGGGTCCACGCCGCCGGGCCCGCGAAATCTCCTCCTCCCCTTCCTTCTCCCCTCGGACCCCTCCCCCATCCTTCCGCCCCACCTCACACCACCGCCACCGCCACCGCCACCGTCACCAGCACCAACAAAACCCTACAGACCGGACCCGGCCGAGCCACATGGCTAGCTTCGGCGTCGACACGCGCCCCGCCGCGGCGGGGGAGGGGGCGCTCTCCTTCCTCTCCCGGAGCCTGCGGGAGGACCTGCGCCTCATCCGCGCGCGGGCCGGGGAGCTCGAGACCTTCCTCAGCGCGCCGGTCCCGGAGCCCGACCTCTTCGCGCGCCTCCGCAGGGCCTACAACACCACCTCCTCCTCCGGCTCCGCCGCCTCGGGGATCGGGAGGACGTGCCTGGACCTGTCGGCGATAGGGAAGGCGTTCGAGGCCGAGGTCGGGAGGGGGTGGGGGGCCAAGACCGGGTGGAGGTGGGAGGACGAGGACGCCGCGGAGTGGGAGCCCATACGGGCCGTCAAGGCGCGCCTCAGGGACCTCGACCGCAAGCGCCAGGACCAGGCCAGCGACGTGCTCCACAAGGTCAAGCTCAGCCTGGTAAGCTTCCAAACCCTCACCAATTCTACCGTCCTTCGTGCACAAGTAAATAAATAAATTGCGGCCTGATAAGAAAATAGGCAGTTTTCCGATTAAATTAATTCATAAATAAATCATGAGCATGACATTGACAGTATTGATAACACACTGGTTACGATCTAACAGAGCATGTACTACGCATATAGTAGAAACATCTACGCATATCGCTAGTACTGCTACAACAGAAAGAAACATGAGAGGGATAAACAATGTATACCCTCCAATCGGCCATGCGGCGGCGGTGGCGGCGGCAGTAGCCGCGGCATCCTCGGCGGCCTTCTTGTCGGCCCCGGCCTTCTCAGCGGCGGCACGGTCGGCGTCGGTCGACATGGTGATGACGAAGGTGATGTGGACGTAGATGAACAGAAGCGAGCAGTCGCGTAGTCGCTACCCAAAAACCTAATCGCCCCTCTCCCGTACAGGATCCGGAGAGGCGGGGTTTCAGAGGCCTGCTCTCCCGTCAACCGTGTACGCAGTGAACGGGACGGAGTCGCCGGCGGCAGCAGCAGCAGAGGAACGACGCGGGCGTGGAGGCGGAGATGCGTTCTGTTTCGTGGCGGCTAGGGTTGGCAGCGCCCCACATATATATGTGCGGCTGCGCGTGGAGAGACGTGGGCTGAACCCACGTCCAAGTCGGTAGCCCACGATCCGACGTCTCAGATCGTGGCCCCACCTGTCAAAGACTCCGTTCCTGACCGGCAAAAGAAGCGCATAGGAGTGAGCTCGGCTCGGCTCAATCCCGCAACCCGCGGCGCGTTGTGACGAGGCGTGGCGTGGCGAGGCGAGCGGAGGAGGAGGAGTGCGCGAGGGCCTCATCTCTTCTCAAGCTCCAATAGCATGAGGAAGAGAATCCCTTATAAACCACTCCAACTCTCCTTCCACTTCCGGGGTGGGACTAAACTTCCCACCACCTTGTCATGCCACCTACATGGGCCCTTAGAGATCAAATCTGAAATTGTCATATGGGCTCTAGGCCCATCTCATATTTCAACAATCCCCCACCAGATCTCAGGGGCCCAGTTTGTCCTTTGTTCCAAACGCTGTTTTGATATACCAGCATCTCAGTGGAGACCGATTAAGGTTGAGCTCCACCTAGACCAAGTAGTTACACTCCTTCACAACTGAACAATGGACTATGCCTTGAATTGTCAGTTTGGCGTCAAGAAGTTTCACCACAAGTCTCATTGATACGAGGCTGCCGAAGGCCGACCCCTCGGGTGGAGCATATTAGTCACACTCCTGGCCTATACATGAGCTTGCTAGAGATCACCCCAATCTCATAGACTGTGACCAGCAGTCGGGCTCATATAGGTGTGTTCCTCCAAAGATCGCTCTGTAGGATAGCATCTTGCTTATGCATATAAGCCTTGGAACACATTAAGACAGTAGTCATCCTTCCATACAGTTTCCGAGAGTATTGCATCTCCAACGGAGTGGGTTAGTTAAATTACTCTCCTCAGTTCACCACTGGCTTGTTTTCCCAGGTCCTACTTCACGGGATCTTCGATCACATAGGTTGGGTTACTACCATGGCAACTCATGTGGGTCTCATACCCATCTCCCTTGATGCGTTATCTATCACAACACGTGATAGCCCTTTAGTAAAGGGATCTGCCAGATTCTTAGCCGTTTGAATATAATCCAACGCTATCACTCCGGAGTTCCTCAATTTTCTGACAGCTTTCAATCTCATTCTTATGTGTTTGTTGGACTTCATGTTGTCCTTTGAACTCTTCACCTTGACAATAACTGTTTGATTGTCACAATTCATAAGGATGGCCGGAACCGGCTTCTCAACCACTGGCAAGTCCATCAACAGATCCCGAAGCCATTCTGCTTCGCCACCCGATGTGTCTAATGCTGTTAATTCTACTTCCATTGTTGATCTTGTTAAGATCGTTTGCTTGCAAGACTTCCAAGAAACAGCACCACCTCCAAGAGTAAATATATACCCAATTGTGGCCTTCATCTCATCAGCATCAGAGATCCAATTCGCATCACTATATTCTTCAAGTACCGACGGGTATCCGGTATAGTGAAGTCCATAGTTCATAGTACCTTTCAGATAGCGCATAACTCTCTCAAGAGCATGCCAATGTACATCACCCGGTTTGAAAACAAATCGGCTCAATTTGCTAATAGCAAATGCGATGTCAGGCCTCGTTGCGCTCGCTAGATACTGTAGTGAACCAACAATCTGAGAGTATCTCAATTGATCTATAGCTGTGCCTTTAGACTTTCGAATCAGCACACTAGAATCATATGGTGTTTGAGATGGTTTGCAGTCCGAATATCCAAAACGACTCAACACCTTCTCAACATAATGGGATTGCAAAAGTGTAATCCCACCCTCATCATCTCTCAATAGCTTGATGTTCAAGATAACATCAACCACTCCAAGGTCCTTCATCTCAAAGTTCTGAGATAGGAAAGACTTAACCTCCTCGATCAACTTGAGATTAGTCCCAAATATCAGTATGTCATCAACATACAAACACAGTATAACTCCTTCGCCCCCACCATAGCGATAGTATACACATTTGTCAGCCTCATTAACAACAAAGCCAACAGATGTCAACGTTTCATTAAACTTGTCATGCCATTGCTTAGGCGCTTGTCTCAGGCCATACAAAGATTTCACCAACTTACACACCTTTCCTTCCTGACCATCCATCACAAAGCCATCAGGCTGTTGCATATAGATTTCCTCCTTTAGCTCTCCGTTCAGGAAAGCCGTCTTAACATCCATCTGATGAATGAGAAGACCATGCGAGGCCGCCAACGAGAGTAATACTCGAATGATGGTCAGTCTGGCCACAGGTGAATAAGTGTCGAAGAAATCTTCTTCTTTTTTCTGGGCGTAGCCCTTGGCCACAAGCCTAGCCTTGTACTTTTCTATCGTATCATCGGGCCTAAGCTTCTTCTTGAACACCCACTTGCATCCCAATGGTTTGCAACCATAAGGACGTTCAGTAAGCTCCCAAGTCCCGTTAGCCATGATGGAATCCATCTCGCTACGGACCGCATCCTTCCAGTAGTCAGCTTCTGGAGATGCATACGCTTCTGAAATAGAAGTGGGATTATCCTCCACGAGGTATATGAAGAAATCATCACCAAAGGTCTTTACAGTCCTTTGTTTCTTGCCCCTACCAAGGGATTCCTCATTATCCTCCTCAGGATTTTCATCATGTGTTTGATTATAATATTCCATCGGAATGGCAGGTTCAGGAGTCTCCTCAGATTCCTGTCTAGAAATGCTTTATACATCTCTCATGGGAAAAATGTCCTCAAAGAATGTAGCATCTTTAGACTCCATAATTGTACCGACTTTCATGTCAGGTACCTCAGATTTCACTACTAGAAATCTATAGCCAACACTATTCACAGCGTAGCCCAAATTAACACAGTCCACAGTCTTTGGTCCAAGCTTACGCTTTTTGGGGATCGGCACATTAACTTTCGCCAAGCAGCCCCAGGTACGTAAGTACGAGTGTTGTCCTTCTCTTGGTCCACTTCTCGTAAGGAGTGATCTCGTTATCCTTTGTCGGAACTTTATTCAGGACATGGCAGGATGTCATTATAGCCTCCCCCCACCATGCCTTGGATAAACCCGACGTATCTAACATGACGTTAACCAAATCAGTTAGAGTACGGTTTTTCCGCTCGGCAACCCCGTTTGACTGGGGTGAGTAAGGAGGCGTCCTCTCATGAATAATGCCGTGTTCCGCACGAAAGGCATCAAACTCTTTCGAGAAGTACTCTCCACCACGATCTGACCGGACTCGTTTAATTTTCTTTTCAAGTTGATTCTCAACTTCTGCCTTATAGATTTTCAAGTAGTGTAGAGCCTCATCTTTAGTATTTAACAGATACACATAGCAATATCTAGTGGAATCATCTATCAAAGTCATGAAATATTTTTTTCCACCTTTAGTCAACACAACATTCATCTCACAAAGATCAGAATGTATGAGTTCCAGTGGCGCCAAGTGTCTCTCCTCTGCTGCCTTGTGAGGCTTGCGAGGTTGCTTAGATTGCACACACGAATGGCACTTAGAACCTTTGGCTAAAGTGAAACTCGGGATTAAATTCGATTTTGCTAGCCGCGTCATAACACCGAAACTAATGTGACAAAGACGTGAATGCCATACTTCAGATTCATTAACACTCAAATGAATATTGTTCACGACTTTATTACATAGATCTGCAAGAGAAAGGCGGAACATGCCTCCGCATTCATAACCCTTTCCAACAAATAGTCCATATTCCGTAACAACTAATTTATTAGACTCGAATACCAACTTAAACCCTTCTCTACATAGAAGGGAGCCACTAACGAGGTTCTTCTTGATGGCGGGGACATGCTGCACGTTCTTCAGCTGCACGATCCTTCCCGAAGTAAACTTCAGATCGACTGTGCCAACACCAAGAATAGAAGCACTCGCGCCATTCCCCATCAGTACGGACCCATGACCCGTGGCCTGGTAAGAAGAAAACAATGAAATGTCAGCACACACATGAACACCTGCACCTGTGTCGACCCACCAATCGGTGGACGGCCAAACTGAAAATACAGCAAATAAATTACCGTACCCAGATGCACCATCCTCATTGTTGCTCACAATCATATTGACAGACTTGGAGTCCTGCCCTTGCTTCTTATACTTGTTTGGGCACTTGTTGGCCCAATGTTCAAGCGAACCACAAGTAAAGCAGCCCTCATCCTTCTTGTTCTTCTTGAAGGTCTTCTTACCCTTCTTCTTAAAGTCGACACTCTGTTGGACACCGTTCTTTCCCTTGGGCTTGTGGGAATTGGAGTTCTTCTGATGCACCATGTTGGCCACAGAAGTTCCTTCGACCCCTTTTCCGTGCGAGTCCTTTGCCCTTGAATTCTGCTCAACACTTAGATGGCCAATGACATCCTCCACAGAGAATTCACGCCTCTGATGTTTCAGAGTGGTGGCAAAGTTCCTCCAGGAATTGGGAAGCTTAGCGATTATGTAGCCCGCGACAAACTTGCCCGGTAACTCGCACTTAAGAAGCTCAAGCTCCTTAACAATGCATATTATCTCATGAGCCTGCTCCAATACAGGACGGTTTTCAACCATCTTGTAATCATGGAACTGCTCTATAATATACATCTCGCTCCCTGCATCGGCAGCCCCGAACTTAGATTCGAGCGCCTCCCACAAGTCCTTGGCAGACCGCACATGCAAATATGCGTCAACCAGCTTATCTCCAATCACGCTCAGAACTGCCCCGAGGAACACAACAGTGGCCTCCTTGAACGCCTTCTCCTGATCAGGAGCGATCGTTCCCGTGGGAGTCACACCGGCGACCCAGAACACGTTCATGGCAGTGAGCCATAAGGTGGTTTTAGTCTGCCAACGCTTAAAGTACGTCCCCGTAAACGGCGACGGTTTCAGTGCAGCAGCAAAACCAGAATTCGAAAAACTCCTACACCAATTAGGTTTTTGGATTGATAAGAAAATAGGCAGTATTCCGATTAAATTAATCCATGAATAAATCATGAGCATGACATTGACAGTATTGATAACACACTGGTTACGATCTAACAGAGCATGTACTACACATATAGTACAAACATCTACGCATATCGCTAGTACTGCTACAACAGAAAGAAACATGAGAGGGATAAACAATGTATACCCTCCAATCGGCCATGCGGCGGCGGTGGCGGCGGCAGTAGCCGCGGCATCCTCGGCGGCCTTCTTGTCGGCCCCGGCCTTCTCAGCGGCGGCACGGTCGGCGTCGGTCGACATGGTGATGACGAAGGTGATGTGGACGTAGATGAACAGAAGCGAGCAGTCGCGTAGTCGCTACCCAAAAACCTAATCGCCCCTCTCCCGTACAGGATCCGGAGAGGCGGGGTTTTGGAGGCCTGCTCTCCCGTCAACCGTGTACGCGGTGAACGGGACGGAGTCGCCGGCGGCAGCAGCAGCAGAGGAACGACGCGGGCGTGGAGGCGGAGATGCGTTCTGTTTCGTGGCGGCTAGGGTTGGCAGCGCCCCACATATATATGTGCGGCTGCACGTGGAGAGACGTGGGCTGAACCCACGTCCAAGTCGGTAGCCCACGATCCGACGTCTCAGATCGTGGCCCCACCTGTCAAAGACTCTCCGTTCCTGACCGGCAAAAAGAAGCGCATAGGAGTGAGCTCGGCTCGGCTCAATCCCGCAACCCGCGGCGCGTCGTGATGAGGCGTGGCGTGGCGAGGCGAGTGGAGGAGGAGTGCGCGAGGGCCTCATCTCTTCTCAAGCTCCAATAGCATGAGGAAGAGAATCCCTTATAAACCACTCCAACTCTCCTTCCACTTCCGGGGTGGGACTAAACTTCCCACCACCTTGTCATGCCACCTACATGGGCCCTTAGAGATCAAATCTGAAATTGTCATATGGGCTCTAGGCCCATCTCATATTTCAACACGGCCTTGCCGTTTGAGTTGCATCCACGAGTAAATAAACTGCAAGCCTCGCCAATTGAAGGACGCTAGCTATTCTTAGGTCAAGTTCGTCAAATTGAGTTGGGCCACTAATGCCGGACCGTGGACATATCTTTGATTTTACTCTGGAATTTTTCAATTCTGAATTATTGTTGGGGCAATTCGATTCTGAAATTGTAGCTTGATGTTGAGGAAGTCGAGCAAATGTTGTGGTTCGCTTGGATCAAGTTTTATGCTTATGATTTAGAGGGGAAACGTTCAGTGCTGTGATCAACAAGTTCGAGTTGAGTTGTCGACAATATGTCCTCTAGATTGGCTTATCTGAAAATGAAATTGGGTGTTTTTGTTCATTGTTGTGCTCGTAGGCTTGAAATGTGAGGTGTAAAAAATCGCAAGAGGTTTGAGTCTAAGAATAATATAGCTAGGGGATGACTTTAATTTAGTTTCATTCCTTGCCTGGTCTTAGTTAATCTGGACACACTGAATTCAAATACCATCTACTTCCCGGCAAGAAAAAAAAAACATCTACTTACTAGTCAAAATAATCTAAGGCTACTTTGTAAGAAAACTGCATGCCAGAAGTTAATGAAGACTCTCTCGGTTGGTGCCTTGAGCCCATGCAATTTTTGGGGTTTCATGTTAGAATATGTGTAAATAATGGAACCTTTATGGGAAGTCCAGGGCATCAGAATCATCTCAGGATAATAAATCACATGTTAAGTGTGGTGTGAGTCATTTATCAAATGCATGAAGTTTCGCTCGCAAAAATCAGCAGTTGAAAGTTGTACATATATTATTTGCAAAAGTTGCATAACCCCAGTTCGCTTGCAGTGCACGGACCTTAATTAAACTTGTTCTGTGATTTACATGTTGCAGCCTGCTATACCAAATCTTCTACAGTACTATTTTTCATTGAGTACATATATATGAGTGTACTAACATGATGTACAATTGCAATTCTTATTGCAGAAATCGATGAGCTTTGCACCTGAAGCATCTGAGGTTAGTCATCTGGTTTCATATTCTGTTGCATTGTGCATTAGAGCATCACTTTTTTGTGCATATGCTAGTTTCTGTTTATCAGGGTTAGTGAACTTTTCTGCATGAATACTTTGCAATACCTACAACTGCAAGAGATGTTTTTTGAAGAGCAAAACTAATTGTGATAATTGCTGCCTTGAGTTCATTGGCTTCATTCCTGCTGTAAACTACTAAATATTGGAGTTGGTAGCATTATCTTGTTTTCAGAATGAGGGTCAAATAAGGTTGTACAATCCTTGTATTATGCCCTTGCAAAATATTGTAAACCATTATATGCCTCTTGACCCACATGTTAGACACGGGGTGGCTGCATGTTGTAGGCATATGCTTTTTTTTCAGCTTTGCAGGGACGTACAATGTTCAGGATATCGGTAACTTGTAGCTGCTCGGTTGGTTGGGGAGTAGGGATTAATCGGGGAATCAACCCATTAACTGAATTTATCGGTAACCCATTTATCAGTAGGTTAATTAGGGCCATATCTATATATCTTCACTTCAAAGATGGAGCATTTGCAGTGCTAGAAGCAGCCACAGATTGCTAAATATCAACAAATAGTCAAATACATCACATTAGACAATAAGCAGCAGCAGCAGCAGCAGCATATAGCATAGCAGCAGCAGCAGCAGCAGCATATAGCATAGCAGCAGCAGCAGTAAAGGAGAGAGGCAATAAGCAGCAGTAGCAGCAGCATATAGCATAGATCAGATTGCTGCTCGGAGAGGGGTGGCGGCGGCGACGGCTGCTCCAGCCTTCTCCAACGAGGTTTACTACTACAGGAGGGGAGGGGAGAGTGAGAAGGGAGGGAACGGGCTGTGACCTAAACAGTAAACACCCAGTTTTGGGGTAAAAGGAGGGAATGTGCCAAACTTTTGGGCCCAAATTTCTCTCTCCAGTTAATCGGCCCAGTGGGATAAATCAGCCTTAATCCACTAGACCAGTTAACGCGAAGGATATGCTGTTATCACATCTGTGACCTAAGGAATCAGGATTAACTGGCCGATTAACTTAAATATCGGCTGATATTTTGAACACTGGGGACGTATAGGGATGTTACCCTGTCAATCTACTATTTTTCAGTTTTTTTGGCATTAACAATAAATCGATTTCACCTTTTGATGTAGGGAACATAATCTAGTCAGTATTTCTGGAATGCTAAGTGTAGGTGTGTGGGCCCAATGCCACGCTAGATCGAAAGAATGAAAAGACACAAGAAGCCTAGTAAATCCTTCGCATTTTGCGACCATTCCCGCGAGGACTACGATTCGGAGCAGAACCCAGTTTTCACCCTACTAAATAATCTTGATTATAGAACTGCTCTCTTCCATCCTCCCGCATACGTACATTCTTCAATGTGGATGCGTGCCAGGTGCCAATAGTGCCATAGAATCTATGTCCTCTTGAGTGTTAACATCATGGCCTCTTCTTGGCATCTCTTTGTCCTACCAGGAAGACTATTCTTCAGCATCATAGCTCATGAGATCGACATGTTTTTCTTGTAACCGCATGGTCTACTTAATTCTACTAGAAGAGTACTTTTATAGATGTAATCATGTAGACGAGGAGGGAAGTAATAGTGTATAATAAATCAATGCATGCTGAAACAATTCAGTTTCGTGGGCCTTGGTTGGCTGAGTCCTATGCACCATGCCCCATAATCAAGCTCCTAACTGCATGATTTAGCATCATTCGCATGTGAAGCATGTATATATTAACACATTTGCATGCATGTTGCATGCATGCCCAGGGATTAGCTACCCCTTTCTGCTTTGTGCATTTCTTAATATATATTGATCTAGTGCAGGAAGTTCCACCACTGGATTTAAACGAACTCCTTGCGTATTTTCTAAAGCAATCTGTACCATTGTTTGACCAACTTGGTATAAAAAGAGGTAAGGGGTCTTATTTTAGTTCAACAAAATCTAAGGTCTGCAGAATATTGGAATATATGTGTGTGAGCTTGTGCCGTACTGATTTTTTTCTTCTCGTGTGGAATAGATGTGTGTGACAAGTTGGTGGAGTCTCTATGCAGCAAGCGCAAGGACCACTTTGCATATGATCCATTGTCAACTAGTGAATCATCTTCCTTCAGAAATGACAATACTTGTGATGAACTTGACCTAAGAATAGCTAGCGTCCTTCAGAGTACAGGGCATCATTATGAAGGTGGGTTTTGGGATGATGGGCAAAAATATGATGTAGCTGACAAGAGACATGTTGCCATTGTCACTACCGCCAGTCTTCCCTGGATGACGGGAACTGCTGTAAATCCTTTGTTTCGAGCTGCATACTTGGCTAAATCTTCCAAGCAATATGTAACCTTGATGGTGCCCTGGCTTTGCAAGTCAGACCAAGAGCTCGTCTATCCGAATAACATGACTTTTAGTTCTCCAGAAGACCAAGAAACTTATATAAGGAATTGGCTGGAGGAAAGAGTTGGATTTAAAACCGACTTCAGAATATCATTCTACCCTGGAAAGGTAGGGTTTCATTTTCATTACATAATGTCAAACGCTATGTGTTTTAGTTGTCTAACCATTTATCTGCCCTGGCTGCAGTTTCAGAAAGAAAGGAGAAGTATAATTCCTGCTGGGGACACTTCACAATTTATATCATCAAAGGAAGCTGACATTGCAATTCTGGAAGAACCTGAGCATCTGAACTGGTACCATCATGGAAAGCGTTGGACTGATAAATTTAATCATGTTGTTGGTATTGTGCATACAAATTACTTGGAGTATATCAAGAGAGAGAAGAATGGCGCTATTCAAGCTTTTTTTGTCAAGCACATTAACAACCTTATTGCCAGAGCTTATTGCCACAAGGTAATTATGCACTGTACTATGACTGTTTATTGCGATGTTTGAGTGCACACACTGTGAACTCTTCTTCATATATACATATATTTCAATAACCATGTGCTAGGTTGTTTTTGCTCACTGAGCTGATGGTATTGATACGTGTAGGTTTTGCGACTATCAGGGGCAACTCAAGATCTAGCCAGATCCATGATCTGCAATGTACATGGTGTTAATCCCAAGTTTCTGGAGGTTGGGGAGAGAATAGCAGCAGAGAGGGAATCTGGCGAGCAGTCCATGTCCAAAGGAGCTTATTTTCTGGGGAAGATGGTCTGGGCCAAAGGCTACAGAGAACTGATAGATTTGCTTGCGAAACACAAGACAGATTTGGACGGTTTCAAATTGGACGTCTATGGAAATGGTGAAGATTCAGTTGAAGTGCAATCAGCTGCCAAGAAGCTGGATTTGAATCTTAACTTCCATAAAGGCCGAGATCATGCAGATGATTCTCTTCATGGGTAAAGATCCAAACCATCCAGCTTTGAAAACATATGCCTTTCCTTGTACATCTGCGATGTCATCGATCTGAATGCTTCTTCCTTCCCGTGTTCTTTTTCCAGGTACAAGGTTTTTGTAAACCCGAGCATTAGTGATGTCCTCTGCACCGCCACTGCTGAGGCGCTAGCCATGGGTAAGTTTGTGGTCTGCGCAGATCACCCATCCAACGATTTCTTCAGATCATTCCCAAACTGCCTGGTGTACACAACGTCAGAGGATTTCGTTGCCAAAGTGAAGGAAGCAATGACACGTGATCCCCAGCCCCTCACACCTGAGCAGCGGTACAACCTTTCGTGGGAGGCTGCAACCCAGAGGTTCATGGAGCACTCGGAGCTGGACAAGGTCCTGAGCAGCAATGGTGATTGTGCCAGCACCTCTGGAAACAGCGTCGACAGGAGGATGAAGAAATCAGCCTCGTTGCCAAACATGTCGGACATTGTGGATGGCGGCCTAGCATTTGCCCACTACTGCTTCACAGGCAGCGAGCTCCTCCGGCTGTCGACTGGGGCGGTGCCCGGGACCCTGAACTACAACAAGCAACATAGCGTGGACATGCACCTGCTGCCCCCTCAGGTACAGAATCCTGTATATGGCTGGTAAGACAGAACCACTGCTGTTAGTAGTACATAGATAGGCCTGTAATTTGTGACACTAATTCTTTTTCCTCCTCTCCCTGATGCCAACGGCAAAGCCTTGTTCATTATTACCAATACGAACTACAGACTGCTTGTAGCACTAGATAAGACTTGTGTATTCGATATTTCGATCCCTTGAGTTTTGATGGCCATTTTCACTGGGACGCTCACATCTTTGTATGGCTGGTACAGTAGAATTGAGAATCCTATGCCCATTCCCCAGTGTCTGCACCGAAACTGTCCCGCGTCGCTCCTCGCATGCGTGTACCGCACTGGTGGCACTCATACGCTGCTCCACTGTTTTTCTATCTATCTACTCCGACTTGTATGCGGTACAGTATGCTCTGGTGGTACCATGATTGATTTCATGACAGGTAGAGCTTGGAATGTCTGCCTGGTACCACTACAG
This sequence comes from Triticum aestivum, assembly GCF_018294505.1. Taxonomy (NCBI): domain Eukaryota; kingdom Viridiplantae; phylum Streptophyta; class Magnoliopsida; order Poales; family Poaceae; genus Triticum; species Triticum aestivum. The sequence goes on from NC_057803.1 coordinate 488,167,162, forward strand.
TACACCTTCACACTGATGGCTCTTGAAGAGCGGGCTCTGCCGTCGATGCCATGTCACCCCTGTCCACCCAGCATGTGTTGTTGGTTGGCCCAACTGCTACTGCTGCATCACCTAGGTAGGTTGGTACCCCTACCCAGTACTGGCATGGCAGTTGTGGGCCTCGGGCCTCTGACGAGTGGGCCCTTATCCCCCCCTGCCACCACTATTGGTAGTACTGGGCTATCTGCAAATTGCAATGGCGCTTGATTTAATTTTGGATTTGGAATGGCTGCGTGTCTGCTGCTGCTGCTGCTCTGCGATGGCCGCGAGGACCATACGCAGTCTTGTGTGCGGCACGGTGTGGTGGAGTCAGTCATTATGAGACTGGACGAGTGGTGTGGGGCTGTCTCTGCTTCTGAATCTGAATGCGAGTGAGTACAGTACGACGGAGCCAAATCCGGAGACCGGTCGAGGGTTTCCATCGCAACGCATCAGGGGTGGTTGGTTGTATGGAATGGAACAATGGGTTAGTCGTTGATGCTCAAATTCGAACCGAATACCAGAACTTTCTGGGTCCGTCCATGCTCTCACGTTCCTGCAGGGAAAATGAACCTTGAGTACACGAATCAAAGCCACCGTTGCTGCCTGCGTGCGCATTTGTTCGTTCCTTGCTTCACCTGCGGACAGGAGCCGGATTTGCTGGGATCCTTTCCCTCAACTGGCCGACCTCGCATTTGTTGTCCCATTTTCTAGCGTTGGTTTGTTTGCTTTTGCTAGGCTAGATCACCGTCGTCACCATCACCGTGCTATGCGACTAGCAGTAGGGTTTCCCATGTAGGGGGAGAGGGGGTGACGGCAGCTCACATGATCTCATGATTAACTTAGCCGTGGTAGACGATGAGTAGCTCCACGACCGGATGGGACAGGACGGGACGGGACGCGACGCGACGCCGACACGTCGTGGTTATTATCTTCTTCTTCGCCTTGAGCTCTTGGTAGCGAAAAAAACGGAAGTACCGCGGCCAGTGAAAAATGCGTGCCGAAAGTTGAGAGATATGACTAGTAGTACGACCGCCTTTGCTTCCGTTTGACGCTCCGTCTGAATCTTTATTTACTGTTCGGATTTGGAGGCTCAGGTTCTCACTGTGGTCTCGCGCTGCATTGCCCGAATGGGACGGCAGCAGTGACGAGAGGGAATAAAACTGTGCTGGTACATGCTGCAATGGGGGCCAGCCCATGCCCAAGCTCATGGGTTCGTCCGTGCCACCGCCTTTCTTGCCTTCCATGATGATGACGGCTTTAATCGATGATGAGAGGGGCCGGGGCGACACGTCCACGTCGGGTGTCCGTCCAAACGGAACGGCAACACAAACGTTTAGGAGGCGACACGTTACGGGAGCCATGAGCGACCACCGCTGCGAGCGCATGCATGGTAGTAGATCCCAAGTGCCGTGCAACCCGGTACGCAGGTTGCGGCCATTTTGCGTCTTGTAGGGCGTCAATGGATGGCAATGGGTCGGGTTTGGATCGGGTTGAACAATATCAAATCCATATCCATATCCATAAAGACAGTCTTTGCCCGTTCATGAAAAAAATTCATGAGTGAAAAATTGTGTCCATGTTTAAATCTGATGGATATCCATTAGATCCTCTCAAGACATATAAATAAAACTTAACACAATATTAACATAAACTCTTCCATTCTTCACCTCATGGCAGGCTAGGCTTCACTTATGGTAAATCAACATCTAGTAACAACCTAAGATCATTTAGTATTTTTCTAACAGATGAGAATGACGAGTCATTTAAGTAGGAGATAAAAATAAGGGAAGGGGTGTTGGAGTATGTTACAGAGGGGATTGACTGTCAATTTATAAAAGTTATGATGGGGATTGTGTGATTTCTTATGCATGTTTTAGATAAAAAAGTGTAAAATTGTATGGGACATATGAACGTGGGGCAGGGATGGCAGATTTTTTCCCATTAAGTCATACTATCGGGTCGGGTTTGGGTATATCCATGGGTACAAAATTATATCCATGACCTACCCACAAACAATCGGGTCGGGTTTAGACGCCGTCCATGGACACAAAAGCATATCCAAACCCTATCCATTCGGGTCGGATATTTATGGATATCCATGTCTATGGATAAAATTGCCATCCTTAATCGTACCTACCCCCTAGCTAATTGACCTTTGGTCGATCCTCTCTTGGTGGTGTATGAGCACCTCATACCAACTCTAGATGATAAGGGAAGATTTTTAGCTGCGGGCTCCTAGCTTATTCCATATGTGATAGACGTGGCTACCGCTAAAGCACAAGCAGTTTTTGACAGAATTCATTGCACAAATCAAATTCGTTGTCAAAAACTGGTTATCCAGTCTGATTGTGCATGTGTTGTTAATACTCTTCAGAAGAGGGTTTTCCGTGACAATTGCAGCACCGATTTTCAAGGACATTGCTACTCGCGTTGGAGTTGTTGGGTTTTGATAGAGGTAAAGGTGTTCCGTCTTTTGATCCGACTACGAGCATGCGAAGACATCGTGCCTTAGCAATCGCTAAACCAACTCCGATGGTTTATTTCCTGCGAGCAAATGAAGAACAAGTAAAAACTAAGATTGCAATCTGGATATTACGAATATAAGAGAAAAACTTTATTAAACAAGTGAGGTTTTGTGACGTTTTGGTATGATAGTTGAACACAAACAAAGTATGCGAGTTGCAGCTATGACGAACTTTAATCTAAACAAAATCCAAAGTCTAAACTGTACCTTAAGGGTTGTATTTGTAGGAGAAAAGAGAGGGGATTTCGTCCCCATCCCCCTATGGCAAGGTGCCAAGGTGGGACTAAAACATCTCCTGAGTCATTCCCCCTATAATACGGACTCTAAAAAAATAGTCTATAAGTAGTATTTCGAAATTACATGGGCCCGGCTCAAAAATAAGGTGACGCGGCACCTGTATTAAGAAATGGACGAAATTTATCAAAGGGCATCTTGTATATTTCATCCATGCACTTGTATGTCATCATGGTGGCTCCAAAGTGCTGAAAACTTCATCAGAAACTTTGTTCTTGTTCCTCTTGCACGCGCCATCTTCTCCATGCTTGATCATGCTCCAATGTTCATCGTTCTTGTCCATGCTTGTCCCTTCATTTATAAGAAAAACAAATGTATCGAATTTAGGCAGCATAATATTCTCATGAACATTAGAGTCATTACCAAGAAACGAAAGTACCTGATAATTTAATTGGCGTGCGCGGGCTCTAGTAATTGGTCCAGTATATGTAGCAGTAGGGGCTGTGGACGTGACTTTGTTAGTGATGTCCTCGTCATCCTCCCCTTCTTAAGTTGAAGTTGTCCTTGACGGAAGCTCATCTTCCTCACCCAAGTAAGGCTTCAAATCTGCAATGTTACAAGTGGGACTAACCCCAAAATCTACATGTAGCTCAACTTTATATGCATTATCATTTATTTTCTCTTACACCTTAAAAGGACCACGAGTACGTGGCATTAGTTTTGACTTGCACAAATAAGGAAACCTATCCTTACGCAAATGTAACCAAACAAGACCTCCAGGTGCAAAGGCAAGAAAAGATACTCGGTCGGTGCAAAAGGTGCACTTCCCAAGGTTACCAAACAAACGTGCGTCACACAGCGCAATAAAACAACACGTAAACCTTCCAAATGTTCCTCCAAAGATGTGATATAAATCAGTATAATATCAAAATAGACTATCATAAATCGTCCAATGAAAACACATAAAACCTCGTTCATTAATCTCATGAAAGTGCTAGGTGCATTAGTTAACCCAAAAGACATGACTAACCACTCATATAAGCCAAACTTAGTTTTAAACGTTGTTTCCCATTCATCTCCCAATTTCATACGAATTTGATGTAATGCACTACGCAAATCAACTTTGGAGAAAATAGTAGAGCCACTTAATTCATCAAGCATATCATCTAACTTAGGAATAGGATGACGATAACGAATAGTAGTATTATCAATGCCTCTACAATCCACACACATACGTGATGTATCATTCCTTTTTAGCACTAGTATAATAGGAACATCACAAGGACTAAGAGATTCGCGTATAGCCTTTGTCGAGCAGCTCCTGTACTTGACGCATAATGTCTTTCGTCTCCTATGGGTTGATACAGTATGGCCCACGATTGGGCAGGGATGCATCGGGAATTAAGTCAATCTGATTTTCAATCCCTCGAATAGGTAGTAATCCCGGTGGCACGTCTTGTGGAAAGACGTCAGCGAATTCTTGCAAAATGTTAGTGACAGCATGAGGCAAAGAGGAAGGCACGTCCTCGAATGAAAATAATGCCTCTTTGCACACAAAAGCATAAGAAACACATTTTCTGAAATCTAGATCATCAATATCAGATTTGGTGGCAAGCAAGCATCCTGAAAGATCGTGGATGTCGCCTAGAGGGGGGGGGGGGGTAAATAGGCGCTTTAAAATAATTATGGTTTAGGCTTGAATAAATACGGAATAAACCTAGTGGTTAATTTTTCGAGCACAAAACCGACAACAACTAGGCTCACCTATGTGCACCAACAACTTATGCTAAGCAAGATAAACAACTAAATGATAGCAAGATAAATAACATGGAACACTATGGTTATCATAAAGTAACGTGCATAAGTAAAGGGCTCGGGTAAGAGATAACTGAGGCAAGTGAAGACGATGATGTATCCCGAAGTTCACACCCTTGCAGATGCTAATCTCCGTTTGGAGCGGTGTGGAGGCACAATGCTCCCAAAGAAGCCACTAGGGCCACCGTAATCTCCTCACGCCCTCGCACAATGCAAGAAGTCGTGATTCCACTAAGGGACCCTAGATGGGGGTCATTGAATCCTACAATTGGCAACCCTTGGGAGCGGTCACCGAACCCGTACACTTTGGCAACCCTTGGGGGCGGTCACTGGAACCTGTACAAATTGCTCGGGGCAATCTCCACAACCTAATTGGAGACCCCGATGCTTGCCCGGAGCTATACACCACAATGATTGAGCTCCGAAGCACCACCAACCGTTTAGGGCGCCCAAGCACCCAAGAGGAACAAACTCTAGGGTACCAAGCACCCAAGAGTAATAAGATTCTCAAACTTCACTTCCACGTATCACCGTGGAGAACTCAAACTTATGCACTAAATGCAATGGCAAGGGCACATGGAGTGACCAAGTCCTTCTCTCCCAAATCCCACCACAACAACTAATGTTATGGATGAAAATGAGAGGAAGAACGGAGAAGAGAACACAAGGATCTCCAAGATCTAGATCCAAGGGGTTCCCCTCACATAGAGGAGAAATTGATTGGTGGAAACGTAGATCTAGATCTCCCCTCTCTTTTCCCTCAAGAACTAGGAAGAATCTTTTGAGAACTTGGTGCGCCTAGCCTAATATGTAAGCAGCTTCACCGAGGTCTTTCATTGAAAAACTCTTGTTCAAATATCCTTTTATGCTTTCCAAAAATTCTACATAATTTCCAATCAACAATATGTCATCCACATATAATATTAGAAATGATGCAGAGCTCCCACTCACTTCCTTGTAAACGCAAGCCTCTCCGTAAGTTTGTACAAAACCAAAATCTTTGATCACCTCATCAAAGCATATATTCCAACTCCGAGATGCTTGCACCAGTCCATAGATGGATCGCTGAAGCTTGCATACTTTGTTAGCATCCTTAGGATCGATAAAACCTTCTGGTTGCATCATATAAAACTCTTCCTTAAGAAACCCGTTAAGGAATGCCGTTTTGACGTCCATTTGCCAGATCTCATAATCATGAAACGCGACAATTGCTAATATAATTCTAATAGACTTAAGCATCGCTACGGGTGAGAAAGTCTTATTGTAGTCAACCCCTTAAACTTGTCAGAAACCCTTTGCGACAAGTCGAGCTTTATAGACGGTGACATTACCATCAACGACTGTCTTCTTCTTAAAGATCCATTTATTCTCAATGGCTTGTTGATCATCAGGCAAGTCCACAAAAGTCCATACTTTGTCCTCATACTAGATTACCATACCACTCTGGTGCGGAATGTACCTCGATCGACCTACAAAGTTCAATAGTAACTTGATCCAAAGTTTCGTGATCGTCATCATTAGCTTCCTCTTCAGCTGGTGTAGGCATAACGGGAACTGATTTCTATGATGTGCTACTTTCCAATTTGAGAGAAGGTACGATTACCTCATCAACTTCTACTTTCCTCCCACTCACTTCCTTCGACAGAAACTCCTTCCCTAGAAAGGACCCGTTTTTGGCAATAAAGATCTTGCCCTCGGATCTGTGGTAGAAGGTATACCCAATGGTCTCTTTAGGGTATCCTATGAAGACACACTTCCCCGCTTTAGGTTCGAGCTTATCAGGCTGAAGCCTCTTGACATAAGCGTCGCATCCCCAAACTTTAAGAAACAATGGCTTAGGTTTCTTGCCAAACCACAACTCATACGGTGTCGTCTCAACGGATTTAGACGGTGCCCTATGTAAAGTGAATGTGACTGTGTCTAATGCATAACCCCAAAATGAAAGTGGAAAATCGGTAAGAGACATCATAGAACGCACTATATCCAATAGACTACGATTACGACATTTGGACACTCCATTACGCTGTGGTGTTCCAGGTGGCGTGAGCTGTGAAACAATTCCACATTGTCTTAAATGCATACCAAACTTGTAACTCAAACATTCACCTCCGCGATCATATTGTAGAAACTTTACTTTCTTGTTACAATGATTTTCCACTTCACTCTGAAATTCCTTGAACTTTTCAAATGTTTCAGACTTGTGCTTCGTTAAGTATATATACCCATGTCTACTCAAATCATATATGAAGGTAAGAAAATAATGATATCCACTGCGGTATTCAACACTCATTGCCGCATACATCAGTATGTATTATTTGCCTCAAGTCACTAGCTCGCTCCATTGTTCCGGAGAGCGGAGTTTTAGTCATCTTGCCCATGAGGCATGGTTCACATGTCTCAAATGATTCATAATCAAGAGATTCCAAAAGTCCATCAATATGGAGTTTCTTCATGCGCTTTACACCAATATGACCTAAGCGGCAGTGCCACAAATATGTGGTACCATCATTATTAACTTTGCATCTTTTGCATCAATATTAGGAATATGTGTATAACTACGATTAAGATTCAACAAGAATAATCCATTCACAAGGGGTGCATGACCATAAAAGATATTACACATATAAATAGAACTACCATTATTCTCTGACTTAAATGAATAACTGTCTCGCAATAAACAAGATCCAGATGTAATGTCCATGCTCAACGTAGGCGCCAAATAACAATTATTTAGGTTTAAAACTAATCCCGAAGGTAGATGTAGAGGTAGAGTGCCGACGGTGATCAATCAACCTTGTAACCATTTCTGACGCGCATCGTCACCTCGTCCTTAGCCAGCCTTCGTTTATTCCGCATCTCCTGTTTCAAGTTACAAATATGAGCAACCGAACAAGTATCAAATACCCAGGCGCTACTACGAGCACTAGTAAGGTACACATAATAACATGTATATCAAATATAGATTTGTTGACATTGCCAGCCTTCTTATCTGCCAAGTACTTGGGGCAGTTCCGCTTCCAGTGAACATTCCCCTTGCAGTAGAAGCACTCAGTCTCAGGTTTGGGTCCAGCCTTGGGTTTCTTCATGGGAGCGGCAACTGCTTTACCGTTATTCTTGAGGTTCCCTTTATTTCCCTTGCCTTTCTTGAAACTAGTTTTCTTTTTAACCATCAACACTTGATACTCCTTCTTGATTTCTACCTCCGCGGCCTTGAGATCGCGAAGAGCTCGGGAAGTGTTTTCTCCACCCCTTGCATATTATAGTTCATCATAAAGCCCTTATAGCTTGGTGGCAGTGATTGGAGAATTCTGTTAATAACCGAGTCATCTAGAAGATTAACTCCCAACTGAGTCAAGCAGTTGTGCAACCCAGACATTCTGAGTATATGCTCACTAACAGAACTGTTCTCCTCCATTTTGTAGCTAAAGAACTTGTCAGAGATGTCATACCTCTCGACCCGGGCATGAGCTTGAAATACCAATTTCAGCTCCTGGAATATCTCGTATGCTCTGTGGTGCTCAAAACGTCTTTGGAGCCCCGGTTCTAAGCTGTAAAACATGGCGCATAGAACTATCGAGTAGTCACCAGAACCTGCCTGCCAGATGTTCACAACATCCACAGATGACACTGGAGAGGGTGCGTCACCTAGAGGTGCATCAAGGACATAAGTCTTCTGTGCAGCAATGAGGATAGTCCTCAAGTTACGGACCCAGTCCGCATAGTTGCTTCCATCAACTTTCAACTTAACTTTCTCTAGGAACACATTAAAATTCTGGGGAACTACACCACGGGCCATTGATCTACAACACAAATTTTGCAAAGACAATTAAGACTAAGTTCATGATAATTTAGTTTAGTTAATCAAATTACTAATGAACTCCCACTTAAATCAACATCACTCAAGTTGTCTAAGTGACAGATGATCGAAATCAACTAACCCATGTCCGATCATCACGTGAGATGGGGTAGCCATCAATGGCGAACATCTTCATGTTGATCATATCTACTATACGACTCATGTTTGACCTTTCGGTCTCCTGTGTTCCGAGGCCATCTCTGTACATGCTAGGCTCATCAAGTTCAACCCAAGTATTCTGCATGTGTAAAACTGGCTTACACCCGTTGTATGCGAACGCAGAGTCTATCATACACGATCATCACAAGGTGCTTCGAAATGATGAGATTTGCAATGGTGCATACTCAGGGAGAACACAATTTCTTGAAATTAAGTGAAGGTATCATCTTATAATGCTACCGTCATTCTAAGCAAAATAAGATGCATAAAAAGGATAAACATCACGTGCAATCTCTATGTGACATGATATGGCCATTATTATCTCGTGCCTTTGATCTTCATCTCCAAAGCATCGGTATGATCTCCATTGTCACCGGCATGACACCATGATCTCCATCATCGTGTGGTCACGTGGTCATCTCCGCCAACTATTGCTTCTACAACTATTGCTAACGCATACTGGTAAAGTAAAGCAATTACATGGCGATTAATAAATTAAAAACAACCCCATGGCTCCTGCCGATTGCCGTACTCATCGACATGCAAGTCATGAACCTATTACAAAACATGATCATGTCATACATCAGCATATATCACATCATGTTTTGGCCATACCACATCACAACATGCCCTACAAAAACAAGTTAGACATCCTCTACTTTGTTGTTGCAAATTTTACGTGGCTGCCATGGGCAACTAGCAAGAACCGTTCTTACCTATGGAAAGCCACAACGGTGATAATCAAGTTGCCTTTTAACCTTCTACAAGGACTGCCTTCGTCAAATTAGATTCAACTAAAGTAGGAGAGACAAACACCCGCCAGCCACCTCAAAACAAGTTGCATGTTAGTCGGTGGAACCGGTCTCATGTGCGAGGACATGTAAGATTGGTCCGAGATGCTTCATCCCACAATACCGCCGAATCCAAAAAAGACAATAGAGATAAGCAATTTGAGCATCAATGCCCACAAATCTTTGTGTTCTACTCGTGTATCACTACTGTAGTATGCTGCTAACGCGACACTACGATCAGAGACCCTTCAATGAAACTGTGTGTGATGCAATAATCGCAAATGGTGGTGTAAAAAACCCGTCAAAAAAGGTGCAAAACGTTTGCGATGGAGGATGCATCAAACACGGTTCAGATTTTAGTTGCATGTGCCATGCAAGGCATACAATTCAGTTCAATTAACTGTTTGTGATGAGGAGGAACAAAATAAACGGGCAGCCAGATGAAGGCGTGTGCGATATACAACATACGGTTCACTTGGATGAACTGTTTGTGATTAGGTAACACAAAAGAAATGGTCATCCAGATCAAGGTGTGTGCGATATACGACATGCGGTTCACTCGGATGAATTGTTTGCGTTGAGACAAGAGAACATAAGCAGTTCAATATATCAAGATGTGTGTGATACGCGACAAACAGGTCTGTAATCAGAAATGTGTGTGAAGACCGATAATAACACAAACGATTGCTTTTAATAATACGTATGTGATATGCTCTGTCTACACAACATCTATTGGCCATTGGGGGACAGGCGGTCATCCGGATACGCCATAAAGATGCGAAGAGGCATCCTATATCAGCAAGAACTAGCTGTTCCACCAGTAGCTCATGTAAGAGAACTCTCAAGTTAAGTGTGCTCAGGCTGGAGCAGCCATCAGATGGGTGACTGGATGGGAAGTTGTGTTGATGTTAATTTAACTGATAGGATGGGTCATATCTATCAAATTAAATGACTGATTTGACCCATCCCATGAGTTAATTTAACCTCGAGGTCCTTGTTTTTATTTTTTTTATTTTTTAACACATGTTAAAGAAGGTCTACCGCATTACTTTTTGACAATGTGCGATATGTGGCATACAGTTGATCCATCTGACCTGTTTGTGATGGAATAAGCCGTGTGTGTTGTGGGCAAACACTTGCTAGTATTCAATCATTTGCGATTGATGAATTCATCACCGACGGGTTCCCTAGTGTGGTCTGTGTTCATCTGATCATCATCTACTTCTTGTGCTAGCTCGATATTCCTTCTATGCTAAGTTTCCATTAATTGATGGCGTTTTATGAACACGCCATCGTTTCCCGCCATTTCCTCAACTATTTACCGCCACCCAGCAATATTGCGCATAAACCTAGGCGGCGCGCGATGCACGGAGGCGACAAGCGCAGCCTGTAGCACATCCACCTTTTCCAAGCATGCCAACCCACCAAAGCGCCGCCTCTGCCATCAACCTCGTCGACGAGGAAAACAAGCAAGCACCACGGCCCATCAAGGCCGAGGCGCTCCCCGGCAACGCGATGGACGACGCCGTGATGCGCGTCATCGCCAGGGTTGAGCAGACCTTCGGCACATCGCGCTTGAGCGCCACAGATCAAGATAGGCATGTCAGCGCCGACAGGCTGCAGCTCGCTGCACAACATGATCGATGGCGCGCCGCAGAGCAAGCTAGGCGCGAATGCGCCGATAGGCTGCGGCTCGCCGCACGGCAAGACCATTGGAGCGCTGTAGAGCGAGAGGCATGGCGCGCCACATAGCAAGAGCGGATCCATCGACGCTTGCCTGCTATCGACACGGCGTCGCAGTTGGGTACACGTTTCGTCAGTACCCCCATTCCTCGCCAGGAGTGGGCAGAGACCCTCTTCACCGTACTTGCCCCAGAGGCCAGCCGTGCTGTACTTGCATCGTACGCCCGCCGCGCCTTTCGTATGAATCGCACCGCTCGCCTTGTTCGCGGCCTTCTTGATGCCAACGCGCTGGTCGATAGGCTCAACTGCCTCCTTGACCCAGGTGTCCACCTGGTCACGGTAGAGGAACATGGCCGTCACATCCTCGAGCTGGTGATCTCCGATGAAATAGCCAACTTGGAGCTCGAGATCGCGCTCCAGATGTACCGCGAGCGTGTCGACCGCTTGGACGAATGCCTGCGCGAGTTCAGGTAGAGCCAAGAGCTACCGTAGGCAAGGGCTGCTGGTCATGGTCTCATGGACGCATTTTATTTTGTTGAGTTGTTTCGACGTGGATAGCTATGTATTCACAGCAATCATAGTATTGCTCTGTTTCAATGTGTGTACTTTGTTTTCCATTCTTATATGTTCTGTTTCAATGTGTGTATATACACTTTCCATTCTGTATATGTGGATGATAACAGCTAGATTCAAATTAGTATACAAAAACAGATAGAAAATGGAATTCATATATATATATATATATTAATTGTTCATTAGTTCATCACAATATATATATATATATATATATATATATATATAATATCATCACATATACGCGATGATACTTAACTACTAGGTACAATGCATAAAATTGAAAACGAACAATACTAGAACTAATAATCCCTCCTGGGGCCAGTATTTCGGTAGCCCTTCCCTGGTGCGCGACGTCTTCCTAGTGCGGAGGCAGTACTCCGCCTCCTCCGCCTCGCAGCGCTTGACGCACCAATCTGCCTCTTGCTGGTGGACGAGCGCGAACGATCTTGCCATTTCATTTGGCGCCCACCGGAGCTCCTCATCAGTGGCACGCTGGAGCTTATCGACCCACCTCCATACAGCGACGAGTTGCCCAGCACCTTTGGCCTTCCTCGCGAAGTACTCATCTTCATACACCTCCTCCGCATGACGACGCGCCCGCCCCCAAAGCTCCCCCGCCTCCTTTTTCCAGGCGGCATCACGGGCTTCATAGGCCGCTTGATACTTCCTCCTCTGCCATCTCCATCTTGAACGTCACTTGCCTGACTTTCTTAGCTAGCGGCAGTGACTTCCACAGACAAAGATTGTACTGGCCACATAACCAATCCAAAGTTGGGGGTCCGGCGCAACCTCATCCGGCGGCGCATAGGGGTCCTCATCGCTGCTATTCGAGTGAGCGTCCTCGGGGGGGGGGGGTGACTCCTCGTCGGTGCGTGGGCAGATCGGCGGCGCCATGGTAGAGATTTGAGAGAGAGAGAGGGTGAGCGAGGGGAGGATGTAGATGAGAATGCAGGCAGGACGACATGAGAAATGTAGTATTTATTGGCGGCCGGAATCTAGATCGACAGGAACAGTACACATGCCGGTCGCCGGAATTTACGAGTACTGTAGTTTGAATTACACATGATTCCCGCAGCAAAATCCGTGTGCTAACATAATAGCTGACGGTTTCCAATACAGAATCGTGTTTGATTAATGATCCCCGCCACTCACCTACCAAACCTCGAGCCGCCAGATAGAGTGCCAATCGTGTGGGGGCCGGTTATCTTGCCTGATCTTTACATTTTCTTTTTTGTACACCAGATATTTAATTTCCTGATGATTTTTTAACTCGCACATAAGTACACAAAATATGATTTTATAACCTTATGGTTAGGCGTTGCATGTAGACGTAGTTCAAATTTGAATTACGGTCATTAAATGGATAGAAAATCACTTAAATGTCTTCAAAAGGTCAAATGACCCCTGAAATTTTCCAAATTTTCACATGACAGTTGTATTAGTGCACGTTACACATAGAAATTTTTTGAAGGTTGTAAGAGGAAGCTATCTCCTATTCGTCATCAAACATGCATTGTTCCCTCTCGGAACCACGAGCCTTCTAGTGAGGTGCTCCGGTTTGTGTGGGGTGTGTGTCCAAACTTTCTTCACACATGCCAATTCTTTTACCACATTGTCTTGGTGGCATGACATCACACCAACCAAGGTTTCATGTGTTTTCGATATTTTTTTGGAATTTAAATGCCATGGCACTCCATGCTTAATTGTGTCATAGCCGTTAGACCAATATGTTTGAAGATTCCTTCCAATTTACTGCACATGGAATTAAATCACACACAAGTACATAAAATATGACTTTCAAACCGTTATAGTTAGCTGTTGCGTGTACATGTAGTAAAATTTCAATTACGGTCATTAAATGGCTAGAAAATCACTTAAATGTCTTAAAAGGTCAAATGACCCCTGAAATTTCCCCAAATTTGACATGACAGTTGGATTAGTACTACAAAATTTCTCATACATTTAAAACACCATCCGTTGCCACTTTACTCCAAATTCGTCTTTCACAGCTAATAAAAAATATCTACAATATCACACACATTTGTTTTGTAGGAACTGTTTGCGATGAAAATATCTGGGTCTATTTAAGTCTCCCTCCTTAAGCTTCGCCGACTCGTCTGCTCCAGTGCCAGCAACCCCCGAATCCACGAATCCCGATCCCCATTCCCGCACCCCCCTTCTTGTAAAGATGACACCGTGGAAACGCTTCGTGAAGGCCCGTACGATGGACACGCCCCCCCGAGCACCGCTGCCTGCGCCGAGAGCGCGGCCGCCTATACCGAGAGTGCCGCCGCATCTGCATTGAGCGTGGCCGCTTCTGCCAAGAGGGCGTCTGTGGCAGCCGACAGGGAAGATGCAGTAGTCGAGATGGCTGCAGCTGCTGCTACGACGATGGCTACAAATGCCGAGAGCGCTCGAGCTACCGTCCGTGCCGCCGATGTCGCCCTGGCCCGGGTCGAGGCCATCCATGCCAAGATCGAGGATGCACATGCCAAGATATTCCAGGCCACCTCGGACTCCAGCATGCAACCCATGTCCGAAAAGGAGATGGTGGCCATGGAGCATCTGAGTCCTCATGAGGTCACCGAGTGGGAGCTGGAGATGCAGGAGGTGGCGGAGATCGAGGAGCGCTGGGAGGACGAGTTGCGCGTGGCCGAGGTCTATGTAGAGAAGAGTCTGTCTGTCGAGGAATCGGCGGTGGAGTACCAACGTGAGCTCTGGCATAGCCACTACTATGAGTACTACAACCTTGAGGGCGGCACCGAGGACGAGGCCCAGGACGAGGACGCAGTCGACTTCAGCAGGGGGACGCGGAGTCCACCAATGGCGGCATGTTGCCAGGACAAGTCATCGATGTCTGATATCACACCGGCGATGCATAGGCCGGCATGGCGGCGGATTTGTTAAAACTATGCATACTTAAGCTTTGTTTTTAATGCTGGTCTTTTGTTAGAGCAATGTTTAGGTCAACTGGCTCTATTTAATTACTAAATTGCTCGATTTAGTAAGTGTGGTCTGTCTGCTGTACGCTATTTTGTGTGCCCAAATTAGCAAGCAATGTTAAATTATGCAATGACGTACCCGGGGAAATTTCCACCAAAATTTGAATTATCAAACTCATCCCATGCGCGTAAAGCAAAAGAATCGTTTGCGATGCACACAATCGTTCAAAGTGAATAGTCCGATGGCACCACGCGCAAAGTTTCCCTACACATTTCCAAAATTTTGGCCTACCGCCAAAAATATCTACCCCCGCCCCCTCCCCCTTCCCCACCCCCTTTTCTCCCCGACCACAAGTCACATTTCCCCTGTTTCCTCCTTCCTTCCTAAGCTATAGCCGCTTCCTCGCTCTCGCCGTCTCGCATCCTACCACTGGGGGCGTCATGGTCTTCTTCAAAGACCTCTCCAGCGGTTCCTCCTCCGGCGATGAATCTTTCACCACCCAGGTATGCCTCTCCTCTCTCTCTCGAGCTATGACTTGGAATGAAGGATTTTTACCCGGCGATCGATTTGAGTCATTTCTTCCTCTTGTAGCTCCCTGGGACCATCAGTGGCAACGAATGGAGCGGGGTGTCTGAAGATCTATCTACTTGTTGTCACCATCAATCTTCATGCGTGAACCTAGTTGCATTTGAATCTGTGGACAGTGGGAGGAAGTTCTGGCATGTGCAGAGAAGGTTAGACCCCCTTTTGTTGTTACAAATCATTTGTCAGATGTGATTCAGACACTGTCACGGTCCCAACCCATTCATACCACTCCTTCAACCAAACGCAT
Source organism: Triticum aestivum (assembly GCF_018294505.1). Lineage (NCBI taxonomy): Eukaryota > Viridiplantae > Streptophyta > Magnoliopsida > Poales > Poaceae > Triticum > Triticum aestivum. The sequence goes on from NC_057803.1 coordinate 488,182,596, forward strand.
CCTAAGACAGTGTCAAAGTTTGTACCTAGTATCTTAAATTGTTGCCATCTCATCAGCGGTGCCATTAGAAAATCATTTGGCACCGCTTCAGCAGTTTGTGCAGCCAACTTTGGTCCACACATCCGAGGAGCCAAGCAGTAAAATACTAAATCTTTATGGCACGAAGGAACTGGGCATTGGAGCAACTACGTGCTCCGGAGTTCGGGTCCTTGATTTTTTTCCGCTACATCGGCTCGCCAGTGCAGGGCACCGGTGCGAGATGTAGCAACAGTTGTCTTTACACCAGTTTTGGCTTACATAGTGGACGGCTTTAGTGCTATTAGTTCTATGTTACTAAATTTATGCATGTACACACCTGTTAGTATCAATTTGCTGTCGTCCAAACACTGTCGCTATGTTGTTGCAGTTATATTTACCTTCCTCATAAAATGACCAATTTGTTATTTATTGTACATGAGTAAGAACTTGTAGCGTTGTTGTAGTTAATTATAGCTTCTGATGTTCCAGATTTGGTTGTTGTCTCAGTAGCAATTAATTCATTTGCACATTGATCTTTTTGAGAAGATATGTCATAATTAACATGTTTCTTCAGTTTTTCAAAATAAGCATTGATGATTTACTATGTTGCTATAAACCCATTTCACCTACAATTGTTACTGATCTAGTTTTAAATATTATAGGATGAATGGAAGTGTTCTTACTTGGAGTGGGTTGATCAAGAGTGGCCACAGTCTTTGAAGATGCGCCTAGCGAAGCTCTAGAGCATGTATGAGAAAGAGAACAGAGAAAGTGTTGTCAACACTGAAGAATATTTGAATATGCGGGATAAAAAGAGGAAGGTGGAGAATGAGGTCAGATTTTTTAAATCATACTTTGCTAAGATGGTGTTGGGGAAGGAGGAGGCACTTTCCTAGTTAGCCAGTGCAAAACAGGTTCTTACTGAACTGAAAGCAGAGGTGGATAAGACGATCCTGGATGATCTCGATTAGGGAAATGAATATATTGTTCTAATATTGTTCTTATGAAGTTGAACTAGCTATATGTTGTACTGTACTGTTTTCATGTAGCTATTGTACTGTGATGTTATAATATATTTATGTGCCTGATATGAAATTGGCAAATAGTTGTTCTATATGAAATGTTAATTTGCGTAATACTAGAATTATTAATTGTAAACTAATAAACCTGCTAAATGCGTCATGGAACTTTGCAAACGGTACTAGCAGTAAGAGCGCTTGTGATGGATAGCCCAATGCCACACAATTTTCTTCATCAAATCGTGTGTGATGTAGTTGATAAAAGCAAACAGTTAACCAAGGCAGAGCGCGTGTGATAGTTACACCTTTCACACACGAGCCTACACATAAAGCTGTGTGGGATGTACATGTTGGGGAAAGTACAATTTCAAAAAAAAATCCTACAATCGCGCAAGATCTATCTAGGAGAAGCATAGCAACGAGCGGGGAGAGTGTGTGCACGTACCCTCATAGACCGAAAGCGGAAGCGTTTAGTAACGCGGTTGATGTAGTCGAACATCTACACGATCCAACCGATCAAGTACCGTACGCACGGCACCTCCGCGATCTGCACGCGTTCAGCTCGGTGATGTCCCTCGTACTCTTGATCCAGCTGAGGCCGAGGGTGAGTTTTGTCAGCACGACAACAATGTGACGGTAATGATGAAGTTACCGACACAGGGCTTTGCCTAAGCACTACGACAATATGACCGAGGTGGAAAACTATGGAGGGGGGCACCGCACACGGCTAAAGATCAACTTGTGTGTCTATGGGGTGCCCCCTCCCCCGTATATAAAGGAGGGGAGGAGGAGGCCGGCCAACCACAAGGGGTGCGCCAAGGGGGGAGGAATCCTACTCATAGTAGGAGTAGGTTTCCCCCTTTCCTAGTCCAAGAAGGAGAAGAAGGGAAAGAAGAGAGAAGAGAAGGAAGGGGGGGCCTTCCCTTGTCCAATTCAGACTAGGCAAGGGGGGGGGGCGCCACCTCTGGCCGGCCCTCTCTCATCTCCACTAAGGCCCATTGTGGCCCATTAATCCCCCGGGGGGTTCCGGTAACCTCCCGATACTCCGGAAAATACCCGATACACTTCAGAACCATTATGGTGTCCGCATATAACCTTCCAATATATCAATCTATATATCTCGATCATTTCGAGACTCCTCGTCATGTCCGTGATCTCATCCGGGACTCCAAACATCCTTTGGTAAATCAAAACACATAAACTCATAACACGAATCATCATCGAACGTTAAGCGTGCGGACCCTACAGGTTTGAGAACTATGTAGACATGACCGAGACACATCTCTAGTCAATAACCAATAGCAGAACCTGGATGCTCATATTGGCTCCTACATATTCTATGAAGATCTTTATCGGTCAAACCGCATAACAACATACGTTGTTCCCTTTGTCATCGGTACGTTACTTGCCTGAGATTATCGTCGGTATCACCATACCTAGTTTAATCTCGTTACCGGCAAGTATCTTTAATCATTCTGTAATGCAACATCCCGCAACTAACTCATTAGTCACATTGCTTGCAAGGCTTATAGTGATGTGTATTACCGAGAGGGCCCAGAGATACCTCTCCGACAATCGGAGTGACAAATCCTAATCTCGATCTATGCCAACTCAACAAGCACCATCAGAGACACCTGAAGATCATCTTTATAATCACCCAGTTATGTTGTGACGTTTGATAGCACACTAAGTGTTCCTCCAGTATTCGGGAGTTGCATAATCTCATAGTCATAGGAACATGTATAAGTCGTGAAGAAAGCAATAGCAATATTCTAAACGATCATAGTGCTAAGCTAACGGATGGGCCTTGTCCATCACATCATTCTCTAATGATGTGACCCCGTTCATCAAATGACAACACATGTCTATGGCTAGGAAACTTAACCATCTTTGATTAACGAGCTAGTCTAGTAGAGGCATACTAGGGACACTCTGTTTGTCTATTTATTCACACATGTACTAAGTTTCCGGTTAATACAATTCTAGCATGAATAATAAACATTTATCATGATATAAGGAAATATAAATAACTACTTTATTATTGCCTCTAGGGCACATTTCCTTCAGTACATACGAACGGAAATGTTTTCCCTGATTTGACTGTGTGGGATCTACATAAGAACGGAAACGCATTCCTTGGATTGACTGTGTGTGATGTACATACCTATGGAAATGTTTTCCTGGAATTCACCGTGTGGGATGTACATACCTACGGAAATGATTGGGTTTCGATGCCTCGCCCGATCCATACAAGCTCATTTGGTGTCCCAGGAGGGCCTATCCCCGATGATTTCTGGGTCATGTGGGAAGAACCCCCCTATCGCCCACACTCACTTGGTGACGGTTCCAAATGCCGTCGTGGAAAGGGGTTAAAAACCGCTTGTATAACACCAACGCGTACCAGTGATGCCGGATGTCCGACCCGAGCTATCCAGAGTGCGTCTTCAGTTGTGTGGGCCAGCCGGATGTTCGGCCACCTGCCGGATGTTCGGCCACCTTGCCGGATGTCCGGGTCTTCCAGTCTCACCGGATGTCCGGGCTGTGCCCCGGATGTCCGGGCCCTCTGTTCTGTTCTCTGCTTTTTGCTTCTGTTTACATATAGTACACTAGGCCGGATGTCCGGCCCCTTTTCCTGGATGTCCGGCCTATCCTGTCACTTACACTACAACGACCATATTTTCTCACACACTATATATTGCCCTCTTCCCCCCACGGGAGAGGGTTGACCATTCACTTTGAGCAAACCCTAGAACACATTTAACTCTCTCTCTCTCTCTCTCTCACTCTTCCACACCAAATCTTAGATCCCTAAGGGATTTGAGAGCATTTGAGAGAAGTTGTCCGACCAAGTGATAGATCCACTCCTTCCCCTTCTTTGCACCAAAGGAATTTGTGCTTTGAGCAAGTCTTGAGCTTTTCCCCATCGTTCTTGTTACTCTTGGAGGTTGGAAACTCCTAGGCGGTAGGAGTCTTTCGGAGAGGAATCGACCATTGTGATTACCCCCAGAAAAGTTTGTGAGGGTTTGGAGACTACGCTAAGGTCTACCACTAGTGGTTGAGAAACGCCTTCGTGGTGTTGTCTCGAAGGGAGAATAGGGTGAGACTTCATGGCATTGGTGTGCCTTCGTGGTAACATCCACCTCTCTATTGGTGACGTAGCTTCCCTCCAAGGAAGTGAACATCGGCATACATCCTCATCTCTCGGAGTTGCGGTTATTCCTAACCCTAACTCTCTACTTGTGGTCACTTGTCTCTTAGCACTTACTTATATCATATTGTGCTTGCTTACTTACATATTTGTGTTACCTGTTTATCTTGCTTAGCTCTTAGCATCATACTTGCAATTGTTAGGCTCACCTTCATATTCCGCATTACTGCCTAAAATTGATAAGTAACAAATTAAAATTTGTAATTGTACCTATTCACCCCCTCTAGGTCCATCTCGATCCTTTCAGTAATCATGTGAACTTGATATTCGTTTGATATTTTGATGATGACGAAAATATGCCCTAGAGGCAATAATAAAGTTGTTATTTATATTTTGTTATATCATAATAAATGTTTATTATTCATGCTAGAATTGTATTAACCGGAAACTTAGTACATGTGTGAATACATAGACAAACAGAGTGTCACTAGTATGCCTCTACTTGACTAGCTCATTAATCAAAGATGGTTAAGTTTCCTAGCCATGGACAAAGAGTTGTCATTTGATGAACGGGATCACATCATTAGAGAATGATGTGATTGACTTGACCCATCCGTTAGCTTAGAACTTTGATCATTTAGTTTACTGTTATTGCTTTCTCCATAACTTATACATGTTCCTATGACTATGAGATTATGCAACTCCCAAATACCGGAGGAACACTTAGTGTCACAACGTAACTGGGTGACTATAAAGATGCTCTACAGGTGTCTCTGATGGTGTTTGTTGAGTTGGCATAGATCGAGATTAGGATTTCTCACTCTGTGTATCAGAGAGGTATCTCTGGGCCCTCTCGATAATGCACATCACTATAAGCCTTGCAAGCAATGTGACTAATGAGTTAGTTACGTGATGTTGCATTATGGAACGAGTAAAGAGACTTGCTGGTAACGAGATTGAACTAGGTATTGAGATACCAACGATCGAATCTCGGGCAAGTAACATACCGATGACAAAGGGAACAACGTATGTTGTTATGCGGTTTGACCGATAAAGATCTCCGTAGAATATGTAGGAACCAATATGAGCATCTAGGTTCTGCTATTGGTTATTGACCGGAGATGAGTCTTGGTCATGTCTACATAGTTCTCGAACCTGTAGGGTCTGCACGCTGTTAACCCACAAGTATAGGGGATCGCAACAGTTTTCGAGGGTAGAGTATTCAACCAAAATTTATTGATTCGACACAAGGGGAGCCAAAGAATATTCTCAAGTATTAGCAGCTGAGTTGTCAATTCAACAACACCTGGAAACTTAATATCTGCAGCAAATTATTTAGTAGCAAAGTAATATGATAGTAGTGGTAACGATAGCAAGAGTAATATTTTGGGGTTTTATAGGCATTGTGAGAATAGCAACGGAAAAGTAAATAAGCGAAGAACAATATATGAAAAGCTCATAGGCATTGGATCGGTGATGGAGAATTATGCCGGATGCGATCGATCATGTAACAATCATAACATAGGGTGACACAGAACTAGCTCCAGTTCATCAATGTAATGTAAGCATGTATTCCGAATATAGTCATACGTGCTTATGGAAAAGAACTTGCATGACATCTTTTGTCCTACCCTCCCGTGGCAGCGGGGTCCTATTGGAAACTAAGGGATATTAAGGCCTCCTTTTAATAGAGTACCGAACCAAAGCATTAACACATAGTGAATACATGAACTCCTCAAACTACGGTCATCACCGGGAGTGGTCCCGATTATTGTCACTTCGGGGTTGCCGGATCATAACACATGGTAGGTGACTATAGACTTGCAGGATATGATCAAGAACTCACACATATTCATGAAAACATAATAGGTTCAGATCTGAAATCATGGCACTCGGGCCCTAGTGACAAGCATTAAGCATAGCAAAGTCATAACAACATCAATCTCAGAACATAGTGCATACTAGGGATCAAACCCTAACAAAACTAAATCAATTACATGATAAATCTCATCCAACCCATCACCGTCCAGCAAGCCTACGATGGAATTACTCACGCACGGCGGTGAGCATCATGAAATTGGTGATGGAGGAAGGTTGATGATGACGATGGCGACGGATTCCCCTCTCTGGAGTCCCGAACGGATTCCAGATCAGCCCTCCCGAGAGAGTTTAGGGCTTGGTGGAGGCTCCGTATCGTGAAAGGCGATGAATCCTTCTCTCCAATTTTTTTCTCCCCGAACACGAATATATGGAGTTGGAGTTGAGGTCAGTGGAGCGTCGGGGGGCCACGAGGCAGGGGGGCGCGCCCAGGGGGTCGGGCGCGCCCCACCCTCGTGGACAGGGTGTGGCCCCCCTGACGTGGATTCTTCTTCCAGTATTTTTATATATTCCAAAAATAATCTCTGTTGATTTTCAGGTCATTCCGAGAACTTTTATTTCTGCACAAAAATAACACCATGACAATTCTGCTGAAAATAGTGTCAGTCCGGGTTAGTTCCATTCAAATCATGCAAGTTAGAGTCCAAAACAAGGGTAAAAGTGTCTGGAAAAGTAGATACGGCGGAGACGTATCAACTCCACCAAGCTTAAACCTTTGCTTGTCCTCAAGCAATTGAGTTGATAAACTGAAAGTGATAAAGAAAAACTTTTACAAACTCTGTTTGCTCTTGTTGTTGTAAATATGTAAAGCCAGCATTCAAGTTTTCAGCAAAGATTATGAACTAACCACATTCGCAATAACATTTAGGTCTCATGTTTACTCATATCAATGGCATAATCAACTAGCGAGCAATAATAATAAATCTCGGATGACAACACTTTCTCAAAACAATCATAATATGATATAACAAGATGGTATCTCGCTAGCCCTTTCTGAGACTGCAAAACATAAATGGAGAACACCTTTAAAGATCAAGGACTAACTAGACATTGTAATTCATGGTAAAAGAGATTCAGTCAAGTCATACTCAATGTAAACTAACAATAATGGATGCAAATGACAGCGGTGCTCTCCAACTGGTGCTTTTTAATAAGAGGATGATGACTCAACATAAAAGTAAATGGATAGGCCCTTCGCAGAGGGAAGCAGGGATTTGTAGAGGTGCTAGAGCTCGGTTTTGAAATAGATATGAATAATATTTTGAGCGGTATACTTTCATTGTCAACATAACAACCGAGAGATCTTGATATCTTCCATGCTACACACATTATAGGTGGTTCCCAAACAGAATGGTAAAGTTTATACTCCCCTCCAACAACAAGCATCAATACATGGCTTGCTCAAAAAAACGAGTGCCTCCAACTAACAAGAGTCCCGGGGGAGTTTTGTTTGCAGTTATTGTGATTTTATTTGCATAAAGCATGGGACTGGGCATCCTGGTGACCAGCCATTTTCTCGTGAGTGAGGAGCGGAGTCCAATCCTCTTGAGAGTAACCCGCCTAGCATGGAAGATAAAGACAGCCCTAGTTGATACATGAGCTATTCGAGCATACAAAATAGAATGTTTATTTGAAGGTTTGGAGTTTGGCACATACAAATTTACATGGAACGACAGGTAGATATCGTATATAGGTAGGTATGGTGGACTCATATGGAACAACTTTGGGGTTTATGGAGTTGGATGCACAAGCAGTATTCCCGCTTAGTACAAGTGAAGGCTAGAAAAAGACTGGGAAGCGACCAACTAGAGAGCGACAACAGTCATGAACATGCATTAAAATTAATCAACACCAAATGCAAGCATGAGTAGGATATAATGCACCATGAACATAAATATCGTAGAGGCTATGTTGATTTTGTTTCAACTACATGTGTGAACATGTGCCAAGTCAAGACACTCGAATCGTTCAAAGGAGGATACCACCCTATCATACCACATCACAACCATTTTAATAGCATGTTGGCACGCAAGGTAAACCATTATAAGCTCCTAGCTAATTAAGCATGGCATAAGCAACTATAATATCTAATTTTCATTGCAAACATGTTTCTTTCATAATAGGCTGAATCAGGAACGATGAATGAACTAATCATATTTACAAAAACAAGAGACGACGAGTCCATACCAGCTTTCCTCATCTCAATAAGTTTATCATATAATCATCATTATTGCCTTTCACTTGCATGACCGAATAGTGTGGATAATAATAATAGTGCACGTGCATTGGACTAAGCTGGAATCTGCAAGCATTCAATTCAAGAGAGAAGACAAGGTAATATGGGCTCTTTGTTAGATCAACAATAATGCATATGAGAGCCACTCAACATTTTCATTATGGTCTTCTCCTCTCGCCCCCCAAAGAAAAGAAACAAAACTATTTATACGAGAAATCTCCCAACAAGCAAAAGAAGAACGAGAAATCTTTTGGGTTTTCTTTTTAATTATTACTACTACAGGCATGGAAAGTAAACTAACTAAAAGCTACAACTATTTTTTTGGTTTTTCTTAAGGTTTATCAAACACACAAGAAGAAAGCATAAAAAGGGAAATAAACTAGCATGGATATTACAATGAAAAAGTATGAGCACCGACAACTAGCATGAGTGTGTGAACAGGAATGCAATGTCGGTGAGAAATACGTACTCCCCCAAGCTTAGGCTTTTGGCCTAAGTTGGTCTATTGCCACGTCTGGCCTGGTGGATATCCAAAGTTGTAACTGGGGTCGTACTGAGAAGGAGCCTCGGGTTGCCACTGGTTGGCAATCTCCTCCGGATCCCACTGGTAAACAGACTGTCGTGAAGGATCAAATTGTGATTCCGGCTCAGGCTTTGTAGCTGATGTGGGGTTTCGGTAGGCGTGAATGGCCTCCGGCGGAACAAGGTACTTGCATGCAGATAAGTCAAACAAGGAAGGAGCAGGCAAAGTGATAGTCTCATGGTGATTATTATCAAAAATCAGCTTGTATTTAAGCATCTTTTCCTTATTCCTAGCGATAAAACCATGTGCTACCATACTCTTATAGTCTAGAAAAACCGGAGGTAGCAACTTCTCTTCCTTCTCATAATGCCTAATAGGTATGTTAAAGTGTGCAGTGAGGCGTGAGGCGAAGATACCTCCCAAGATGGGGCCCTTAGTACGGTAAGATTTAACCGCTTTGCAACAATAGCGCCCATACTAAATGTGTCATCACAGAACAAGGCATGGCACAAAATAACAATATCAGGGGCACTAAGGTTGCCACAGTTTCCACGACCAATCAAGCATCTACTTGCAAATATTGCAAAGTAACATAGAACAGGAAAATGTATGCTAGTAATTCTTGCATCGGAAACCTTCCTAGTTTCCCCTACAGCAATCATATCAATAAATCCTTCCACATCACTACGATGTGGTTCTTCTATGTTGCCTGTAAAGGGTATCTTACAGACCCGGCAGAAATCAAAAAGGGACATCTCCTTATACTCATCATATAAATAGAAATCCACCGAAGGTGGTGACCTCCTAGCATGGAAATGAAAATTTTGCACAAAAATATTAGTGAGTCGCGTTGGTCGTGGAGGAAGTCGGTGAGGCCTGCATTCTCAGCCAATTTATAAAAATCATCATAAATCCCGGCTGCTCTCAAGAAATCATCACAAGGCCATTCACACGGCCGAACTTCCGCGGTGCGAGGGAGATTATATTTGGGCCTCTTATCCTCCTCACTTTGCTTGTCCTTTGAACTTCGGCTCGACGAGCCCCTCAAAAATCTCTTCATCTTTTTCTGAAAATTTCTGAATTTTTAGTAACTTCAAAATAAAAGTGAACCAAACTCAACAAAATTGATAGCAACTACTCCTACAAGTGCCTAGAGGCAATATCATGCATTAAAACTACTTTTGACCATATAAATTTGACATGCAAGCTCAAGAATAGGGTCACCTAAGCAGCAAAAACTTGCAATGAATAAAGCACTAGAACAAAAACTATTTGGACCATTGGAGGAGTCACATACCAAAGAACAATCCCCCAAAGCAGTTTTGTGAATGGAGCTTTGAGCTAGGAGATCGAAAATGGCAGCAAGATGAGCTAGAAATCGTGCTTGAGCTGGTTGGTGTTTTTTGGGAGGAAGAAGGAGTGTGTGGTGGCTCGAATAAGTGGAGGGGACCCACGTGGGGTCCATGAGGTAGGGGGCGCGCCCAGGGGGTGGGCGTGCCCTCCACCCTCTTGGGCACGTGGCTGCTCCCCCTGCCGTGTTTTCAGTGCTAGATATTCTCAAATATTCTAGAAAAAATCATATTTAATTTTCAGGGCATTTGGAGAACTTTTATTTTCGGGGTATTTTTTATTGCACGGATAATTCAGAAAACGGACGGAAATTACTATTTTTGCTTTATTTAATATAAATAACAGAAAGTAAAAAGAGGGTATAGAGAGTTGTGCTTTCTAACTTCATCCATCTCATGCTCATAAAAAGGAATCCACTAACAAGGTTGATCAGGTCTTGTTAACAAACTCATTTCGAATAACATGAAACCGGAGAAATTTCGAATAACACTAGGTTACCTCTACGGGGATATGCATGTCCCCAACAATAAGAATATCATATTTCTTCTTGATAGTAGGAAGAGGAAATTCAAAACCTCCAATAGTGATTGTTGAAAATTTTCCAATAGAATTGATACTGTGGACTTGAGGTTGTTTCATCGGAAAGTGTACCATATGCTCATACCATTAACATGAAAAGTGACGTTGCCTTTGGTGCAATCAATAACAGCCCCTGCAGTATTCAAAAAGGGTCTTCCAAGAATAATAGACATACTATTGTCCTCGGGAATATCAAGAATAACAAAGTCCGTTAAAATAGTAACGTTTGCAACCACAACAGGCACATCCTCACAAATACCGACAGGTATAGCAGTTGATTTATCAGCCATTTGCAAAGATATTTCAGTAGGTGTCAACTTATTCAAATCAAGTCTACGATATAAAGAGAGAGGCATAACACTAACACCGGCTCCAAGATCACATAAAGCAGTTTTAACATAGTTTCTTTTAATGGAGCATGGTATAGTTGGTACTCCTGGATCTCCAAGTTTCTTTGGTATTCCACCCTTAAAAGTATAATTAGCAAGCATGGTGGAAATTTCAGCTTTCCGGTATCTTTCTCTTATTAGTAACAATATCCTTCATATATTTAGCATAAGGATTCATTTTAAGCATATCAGTCAAACGCATACGCAAAAAGATAGGTCTAATCATTTCAGCAAAGTGCTCAAAATCCTCATCATCCTTTTTCTTGGATGGTTTAGGAGGAAAAGGCATGGGTTTCTGAACCCATGGTTCTTTTTCTTTACCGTGCTTCCTAGCAACGAAGTCTCTCTTATCATAACGTTGATTCTTTGATTGTGGGTTATCAAGATCAACAGGTTCAATTTCTACATTATTATTATTATTATTATTATTATTATTATTATTATTATTATTATTATTATTATTATTATTATTATGTTGAGCATCAATATGAACATCATCATTAACATTATCACTAGGTTCATGTTCATTACCAGATTGTGTTTCAGCAGCAGAAATAGAAATATCATTGGGATTCTCAGGTGTGTCTACAACAGGTTCACTAGAAGCATGCAAAGTCCTATCATTTTTATTTTTCTTCCTCTTAGAAGGACTAGGTGCATCAATATTAATTCTCTGAGAATCTTGCTCAATTCTCTTAGGATGTCCCTCAAGATACAAAGGTTCCTGAGTCACTTTACCTCCTCTAGTTCCAACTCTAACAGCAAAGTCATTATTCTTACTATTCAATTCATTGAGCAAATCATTCTGAGCTTTAAGTACTTGTTCTACTTGAGTGGTAACCATAGAAGCATGTTTACTAATAAGTTTAAGTTCACCTTTAACACTAGGCATATAATCACTCAAGTGTTCATTCATATAAGCATTATGTTTCAGTTGTCTACCAAAATAAGCATTGAAATCTTCTTGCTTAACCATAAAGTTATCAAATTCATCCAAACATTGGCTAGCAAACTTAGCAGGAGGGATTTCAGCATTATCATATCTATAGAGAGAATTTACCTTTACTACCCATGTCGGGTTATCAAGACCGTGTGTTTCTTCAATAGGTGATGAATTAAGACCATGTATTTCTTCAACAGGAGGTAAATTCTTAACATCTTCAGCTTTTATACATTTTTCTTTCATAGTTTTCTTTTCCTCTTGCATATCTTCAGGACTGAGAAATAGAATACCCCTTTTCTTTGGAGTTGGCTTAGGAGTTGGTTCAGGAAGTGTCCAATTATTTTCATTAGTCAGCATATTATCCAATAGAATTTCAGCTTGATCAACTATTCTTTCCCTGAAAACACAACCAGCAGAACTATCCAAGTGGTCTCTAGAAGCATCGGTTAGTCCATTATAACAGATATCAAGTATTTCATTTTTCTTGCGAGGATGATCAGACAAAGCATTAAGTAATTGGAGAAGCCTCCCCAAGCTTGTGGGAGACTCTCTTCTTCAATTTGCACACAATTATATATTTCCCTCAAAGCAGCTTGTTTCTTATGAGCGGGGAAATATTTAGTAGAGAAGTAATAAATCATATCTTGGGGACTACACACACAACCAAGATCAAGAGAATTAAACCATATCTTAGCATCACCCTTTAATGAGAATGGAAATAATTTAAGGATATAATAGTAGCGAGTTTTCTCATCATTAGTAAACAGGGTGGCTATATCATTTAATTTAGTAAGATGTGCCACAACAGTTTCAAATTCATAGCCATAAAAGGATCAGATTCAACCAAAGTAATTATCTCAAGATCGACAGAGAAATCATAATCCTTATCAGTAATAAAGATAGGTGAAGTAGCAAAAGCAGGGTCATATTTCATTCTAGCATTCAAAGATTTTTCTTTAAGCTTAGCTAATAATTTCTTAAGATCAGATCTATCATTGCAAGCTAAGAAGTCTCTAGCAGTTTCTTCATCCATAACATAACCCTGAGGAACAAAAGGCAATTCATATCTAGGGGGAGAATCTTGATCATCACTTTCATCAATATTATTAGTTTCACTAATTTCATTCTCTCTAGCCCTAGCAAGTTGTTCATCAAGAAATTCACCTAGTGGCACAGTAGTATCAAGCATAGAAGTAGTTTCATCATAAATATCATGCAAAGCAGAAGTGGCATCATCAATAACATGCGACCTATCGGAATCAATAGCATTTGTAGGTGTCGCAAGTTTACTCAAAACAGAAGGTGAATCAAGTGCAAAGCTAGATGGCAGTTCCTTACCTCCCCTCGTAGTTGAGGGATAAAGCTTGGTTCTTGGATCTTTCAAGTTCTTCATGGTGATAAACAGATATAAATCCCAAGTGACTCAAAGAATAGAGCTATGCTCCCCGGCAACGGCGCCAGAAAATAGTCTTGATAACCCACAAGTATAGGGATCGCAACAGTTTTCGAGGATAGAGTATTCAACCCAAATTTATTGATTCGACACAAGGGGAGCCAAAGAATATTCTCAAGTATTAGCAGCTGAGTTGTCAATTCAACCACACCTGGAAACTTAATATCTGCAACAAAGTATTTAGTAGCAAAGTAATATGATAGTAGTGGTAACGATAGCAAGAGTAATATTTTTGGGTTTTATAGTGATTGTGACAATGGCAACGGAAAAGTAAATAAGCGAAGAACAATATATGAAAAGCTCGTAGGCATTGGATCGGTGATGGAGAATTATGCCGGATGCGATCGATCATGTAACAGTCATAACATAGGGTGACACAGAACTAGCTCCAGTTCATCAATGTAATGTAAGCATGTATTCCAAATATAGTCATACATGCTTATGGAAAAGAACTCGCATGACATCTTTTGTCCTACCCTCCCGTGGAAGCGGGGTCCTATTGGAAACTAAGGGATATTAAGGCCTCCTTTTAATAGAGTACCGGACCAAAGCATTAACACATAGTGAATACATGAAATCCTCAAACTACGATCATCACCGGGAGTGGTCCCGATTATTGTCACTTCGGGGTTGCCGGATCATAACACATAGTAGGTGACTATAGACTTGCAGGATATGATCAAGAACTCACACATATTCATGAAAACATAATAGGTTCCAGATCTGAAATCATGGCACTCGGGCCCTAGTGACAAGCATTAAGCATAGCAAAGTCATAGCAACATCAATCTCAGAACATAGTGGATACTAGGGATCAAACCCTAACAAAACTAACTCGATTACATGATAAATCTCATCCAACCCATCACCGTCCAGCAAGCCTACGATGGAATTACTCACGCACGGCGGTGAGCATCATGAAATTGGTGATGGAGGAAGGTTGATGATGACGATGGCGACGGATTCCCCTCTCCGGAGCCCCGAACGGACTCCAGATTAGCCCTCCCGAGAGAGTTTAGGGCTTGACGGCGGCTCCGTATCGTAAAACGCGATGAATCCTTCTCTTCGATTTTTTTCTCCCCGAACACGAATATATGGAGTTGGAGTTGAGGTCGGTGGAGCGTCAGGGGGCCCACGAGGCAGGGGGGCGCGCCCCCACCCTCGTGGACAGGGTGTGGGCCCCTTGATGTGGATTCTTCTTCCAGTATTTTTTATGTATTCCAAAAATAATCTCTGTTGATTTTCAGGTCATTCCGAGAACTTGTATTTCTGCACAAAAATAACACCATGGCAATTCTGTTGAAAACAGCGTCAGTCCGGGTTAGTTCCATTAAAATCATGCAAGTTAGAGTCCCAAACAAGGGCAAAAGTGCTTGGAAAAGTAGATACGACGGAGACGTATCACACGCTTAACGTTCGATGATGATCGGTATTATGAGTTTATGTGTTTTGATGTACCGAAGGTAGTTCGGAGTCCTTGATGTGATCACGGACATGACGAGGAGTCTCAAAATGGTCGAGGCATAAAGATCGATACATTGGAAGCCTATGTTTGTACTTCGGAATGATTCCGGGTGAGTTTGGGCATTTAGCGGAGTACCGAGCGGTTACCAGAACCCCTCGGGAAGTATATGGGCCTTAGTGGGAAGAGAGAGAGAGGAAGCCAGGGCAGGCCGCGCGCCCCCTCCCCCTTGGGTCCGAATTGGACTTGGGAAGGGGGGGGCGCCCCCCTTTCCTTCTCCCTCTTTCCTCCTTCCTCCCTATCCTACTCCAACTAGGGAAAAGGGGGAATCCTACTCCCGATGGGAGTAGGACTCCTCCTAGGGCGCGCCATAGAGAGGGCCGGCCTCCCCTCCTCCACTCCTTTATATACGGGGGAGGGGGCACCCCATATACACACAAGTTGATTGTTTAGCCGTGTGCGGTGCCCCCCTCCATAGATTTCCACCTCGGTCATAACGTTGCAGTGCTTAGGCGAAGCCCTGCGTGGGTAACTTCATCATCACCGTCATCACGCCGTCGTGCTGAGGAAGATCTCCCTCGACACTCAGCTGGATCTAGAGTTCGTGGGACATCACCGAGCTGAACGTGTATAGATCGCGGAAGTGCCATACCTTCGGTGCTAGGATCAGTCGGATCATGAAGACGTACGACTACATCAACCGTGTTGTCATAATGCTTCCGCTTACGGTCTACGAGGGTACGTAGATAATACTCTCCCCTCTCGTTGCTATGCATCACCTAGATGGATCTTGTGTGTGCGTAGGATTTTTTTTTGAAATTACTGCGTTCCCCAACAGATGATATGTATGTTGCGATTCCCTTAGTGTTGTTATGTGAACGTCGGCTACTTGACACTTCACCATCTTTGGGCCTAAGGGAATGCATTGTGGAGTAGTTATTAGATGATGGGTTGCTAGAGTGGCAGAAGCTTAAACCCTAGTTTATGTGATATTTCGTAAGGGGCTGATTTGGATCCATCACTATTGCAGGATGCTGCTAACGCGACACTATGATCAGAGACCCTTTGACGAAACTGTGTGCGATGCAATCGCAAATGGTGGTGTAAAATAACCGTCAAAAAAGGTGCAAAACGTTTGCAATGGAGGATGCATCAAACACGGTTCAGATTTTAGTTGTGTGTGCGATGCAGGGCATACGTTTAGTTTAATTAACCATTTGTGATGAGGAGGAACAAAAGAAACAGGCAGCCAGATGAAGGCGTGTGCGATATACAACATACAGTTCACTTGGATGAACTGTTTGTGATTAGGCAACACAAAAGAAATGGTCAGCCAGATCAAGGTGTGTGCGATATACGACACGCGGTTCACTCGGATGTACTGTTTGCGTTGAGACAAGAGAACATAAACGGTTCAACTTTACAAGATGTGCGTGATATGTGGCAAACAGGTCTGTAATTGGAAACGTGTGCGAAGACCGATAACAACACAGACGATTACTACTAACAAGCTGTGTGTGTTGTGAGAAAACGATCGCCAGTATACAATTGTGAGTGATTGATGAAAACATCACCGACAGGTTCCATTGTTTAGCCCATGTGCGATGTGATTTTCTTTGTCCGCACAACATCTACGCTCTATCTACACAACATTAACATATATACTTAAAAAGATAGCATTGTATAACCGAATTAAGCATACAATTACACAAGTGACTACACACATAACATTTCCACACACCAAAGTAAGAAATTACATGCATACTAAAGTAGGAGAAAAGAGGATCTAATCATGTACTTATTGTTGCAACGACACTTGCCATTGCTCTGCTTCCGGCTAGATCCCTAGCTGTTTTGGGGAAGGAGGCACTTCCTCATGTCAACAATCCGCCTGTACATGTCGTAGGTCGTTTACGCCTCCTTGGCCGTGTACACAACATGAGCTTTGTCGAGTTTCTCCATCCAAGCCGAGTGCCAGGCATGCTTGTCCTTGTTGCACGAATCCTTCATGTCTCTATAGTAGGGGTCGATGATGGCCTCGGCGAGGTGAACCAGTGAGTCCTTCTCATGCTCCTTGCTGCCCTAGATCTTGTATTGGCCCTGGATGTCGACAAGATTCTGGCAGGTGATGCCCGAATTCTTGAGCACCTTTACATCATTGGTGATGTCCACTGTAACGAACAAGTAGTGGGGGCTATTGACAAACCTAGCGAAACGCTCGCAAGGCCTTGTGGACAGGCAGTAGTGGTAGATGAGGACGTGGTGGCAAATGCACATCTGGGTGACAACGACCTTGGGACGAGACCCGACATGAGCGTGGGTGTACTTGAGGTCGAACCCAACCACCTTGTACTTCTCCTCGGCAATCAATAGCTCCATGATATGGATGGTGTAGCGACCTGACCTCAAATGGTCAAGCCTCTATGTATCTGTGCCATCCTGGATCAGTATGCTGGCACACACGGTACATCGATGTATATATCAAAGTGCAATCACATGTATAAATAATGTAAAACTAATATATACCTCATAAGTCTCAGTGGAAACAATCAAACGGGTGTGGAGTCCCATCAACGCTAACGGCAAGTTGAGTGTAGACCGTAACCCTACAATGGACCTCTTACTCGTCGTAGAAATTCCTGCAACATAAGACGTTGCAGCCCTGTAGGTCAGTACATTGAATGTACTGGCAATTCACATCATAAGAATAATGAACCTATTTGTACATGCAATTTGGCTGGTGGAAAGTTCTAAGTTTAGTTTTTTTGCATAAAGCTAGTTTTTCCCTAAAATAAAAGATATTATTCTACCACTATAGTATAGCATAGGATGATTTGGCAAACCCAACTCAATCCATTCCCAAAGTTTCGTTTTAAAACCCAACTGTTTAATTAAAGGTGATGAGATCTCCCGACATTTCCACTGCTAGATGCTCAAGTTGTCCGTAACCGGGGACATGTCTAATCGATTAGGTTTTAACACTCTGCAGAGGTTTGCGCACTTTTCCCCACAAGACTCGATCGCCTCCCTTGAAGTTCTCGCACTGCCTAGCGTTTGAGAATAGGATGACCGAGACATGGTATTTCGAAAGTATTCCCCCTTAACCCACGGATAGGCTGGCACGCCTACTCATTCTACATCTACTAGCCTATCCCGTAAGAGGTCATACTATCTACTCAACTAAGCCAAAGCCCATATTGGTTTGTGGCTGCACACGTAAGCTTCTAGACATGAAAATACGTTTGATCCCTTCGATCCTGGGTGGACGGACCACTAGTGGTGCACCACCATGGATTTCCCATGCGTGCCCCACTGTACTTCACCACCATTCAAACAATTTCCACCCAGGTGGTTCATTTAAAAGTCTTGGTCCTGATTACTTACTACTTTGTCACTCATGTCTCACCATTAACACTTCCCAATCCATGTCTACATTTGCGAGGCAGAAATAAACTTACACGATGGTGACAAGGTTGTAAGGTTCAGACCTACCTCAAATGAACTACTAGGTAAAAGCGTAGCCATCCGGCATAAGTTCATACCATGCAGTCCTACCGCAAAGGACTAAGTGCATATACAGAACATAGGTAATTGAAGAATGGTCAAATGTGAACTTGCCTGGTAATAGTTGATGAAGATTATATTGCTCTTAGAAATTTACTTAATAGAACTATTCATCACTCTCCTATGAAAATCTATAAAGTCAAACATTATTCATGTAAGCAATCATTTCAGAGAACCAAATAACATGCAACATGAAAAGACTCGGAAAAACCAAATGAAAATCCAACACACTCAACTATCACAAAATTCTCTAAGTGCAAAACAACATGTGTCATGGGTTCAAAATGTGATTTGAACTATGGTGCATACAAGGCATATAAGTGAAACTATCATGGACAGGTCCTAGTTGTGTGAAAAGTGCCATGAGATTGGTCCAATTCATAGGGTTTGGCTACGCTGATAGAACTCAAAAATGATCAACTTAATCGGAGCTACGGTTTAGGAGATGTGGCCAGTTGAAGTTTGAATTCAAATCTGAATAAATTTCAAATTTGAATCTGACAAAAGTTCACAAAGATGACACTACTGGATAGATCTAAACATGACGAAGAATTTGTTGTTGGTTTCATCGAGTTTGGATCTAGGGTTAAAAAGTTGTGGCTACTCGAAGTTCAGGGACTAATCTGTGATAAAAGGGCTAAACAGTGAAACATAAACAAAATAACACTGCGAACATGCCCTTGTCCACATGGCAGAATCCTAATGACCGAAAGGTGTTCGCTGCGTAGCTTATACAGCGGACGGCCACAATCTAAGCTAAACAGTGGCGGTGGCTAACTAAAAGGAAAACCGACATCGGTTTAAAATAAAATTGCACGGTTAACCGATCTACAACAAATAAAATAAAAAAACTAAACAAAACAAAAGGAGGCTTCATCTTACGGTGGCGACAAAGATGAACAGGAGACGATGGCGCGTGTGTTGGGTGGTGGATGGGGCGACGACTGCGGTGGCCTCCGACGGCAGGGAAGGAGACAAACAGGACGGGCGTGATACGTCTCCAACGTATCTACTTTTCCAAACACTTTTGCCCTTGTTTTAGACTCTAACTTGTATGATTTGAATGGAACTAACCCGGACTGACGCTGTTTTCAGCAGAATTGCCATGATGTTATTTTATGTGCAGAAAACAAAAGTTCTCGGAATGACCTAAAACTCCAAGGGATATCTTACAATAAATAATAAAAAAATCCTCGCCAAAGATGAAGACCAGGGGGCCCACACCCTTCTCACAAGGGTGGGGGGAGCCCCCCTAGGGCACGCCCCCTACCTCGTGGGCCCCCTGGAAACCCCCCGACTCCAACTCCAACTCTATATAACTGCTTTCGAGGAGAAAAAAATAGGAGAGAAGAAATCATCGCATTTTACAATACGGAACCGCCGCCAAGCCCTAAAACCTCTTGGGAGGGCTGATCTGGAGTCCGTTCGGGGCCCCGGAGAGGGGAATTCGTCGCCGTCGTCATCATCAACCATCCTCCATCACCAATTTCATGATGCTCACCGCCGTGCGTGAGTAATTCTATCGTAGGCTTGCTGGACGGTGATGTGTTGGATGAGATTCACCATGTAATCGAGTTAGTTTTGTTAGGGTTTGATCCCTAGTATCCACTATGTTCTGAGATTGATGTTGCTATGACTTTGCTATGCTTAATGCTTGTCACTAGGGCCCGAGTGCCATGATTTCAGATCTGAACCTATTATGTTTTCATCAATATATGAGAGTTCTAGATCCTATCTTGCAAGTCTATAGTCACCTATTATGTGTTATGATCTGTTAACCCCGAAATGACAATAATCAGGATACTTACCGGTGATGACCGTAGATTGAGGAGTTCATGTATTCACTATGTGCTAATGCTTTGTTCCGGTTCTCTATTAAAAGGAGGCCTTAATATCCCTTAGTTTCCATTAGGACCCCGCTGCCACGGGAGGGTAGGACAAAAGATGTCATGCAAGTTCTTTTCCATAAGCACGTATGACTATATTCGGAATACATGCCTACATTACATTGACGAATTGGAGCTAGTTTTGTGTCACCATATGTTATGACTATTACATGATGAACCGCATCCGGCAAAATTATCCATCATTGATCGAATGCCTACGAGCTTTCCATATACTGGTTTAGGCTTATTTACTTTCCCGTTGCTATTGTTACAATCAGTACAAAATACCAAAAACATTACTTTGCTTTCATTACTCTTTTGTTACCATTACCATCACTATCATATTACTTTGCTACTAAACACTTTGCTGCAGATACTAAGTTTCCAGGTGTGGTTGAATTGACAACTCAGCTGCTAATACTTGAGAATATTCTTTGGCTCCCCTTGTGTCGAATCAATAAATTTGGGTTGAATACTCTACCCTCAAAAGCTGTTGCGATCCCCTATACTTGTGGGTTATCAAGACTAATTTCTGGCGCCGTTGCCGGGGAGCATAGCTCTATTCTTTGAGCCAATTGGGATTTATATCTGCTGGACACTATGAAGAAGTTGAGAGATCCAAAAACCAAGATCTATCCCTCAACTACGAGGGGAGGTAAGGAACTGCCATCTAGCTCTACACTTGATCCACCTTCTGTTATGAGTAAGCTTGTGTCACCTAAACCTACTTCTGCTATTTGTTCTGATATGTCGCATGTTATTGATGATGCTACTTCTGCTATACATGATACTTATGATGAAACTACCTCTATGTCTGATACTACTATGCCACTTAGTGATTTTCTCGAGGAACGACTTGCTAGGGCTAGAGAGATTGAAAATATTGAATCTGATTATGAAGATGAAAGTGATGATGAAGAATCACTTGTTATTCCTGAGGGTTATTTATTTGATCAAGATGCTTCTTTAGCTATTTTAGCTTGCAAAGATAGATATGAACTCAAAAGGTTATTAGCTAAATGGAATAAACAATCTCTAAATGCTAGGATGAGACCTGACCCTGCTTTTGCTACTTCACCTATCTGTGTTGCTGATAAGGATTACGAATTCTCTGTTGATCCCGATACAATTACTCTGGTTGAATCCGATCCTTTTCATGGCTATGAATATGAAACTGTTGTAGCACATCTTACTAAATTAAATGATATAGCCACCCTGTTCACTAATGATGAGATATCTCGCTACTTTTATATCCTTAAAATATTTCCGTTCTCATTAAAGGGTGATGCTAAGATATGGTTTAATTCTCTTGATCCTGGCTGTGTGCGTAGTCCCCAGGATATGATTTATTACTTCTCTGCTAAATGTTTCCCTGCTCATAAGAAACAAGCTGCTTTAAAGGAAATATACAACTTTGCGCAAATTAAAGAAGAGAGTCTTCCACAAGCTTGGGGGAGGATTCTCAAGTTACTTAATGCTTTGCTTGATCATCCTCTTAAGAAAAATGAAATACTTGATATCTTTTATAATGGACTAACCGATGCTTCCAGAGATTACCTGGATAGTTGTGCTGTTTCTCTTTTCAGGGAAAGAACAGTTGATCAAGCTGAAATTCTATTGAATAATATGCTGACTAATGAAAATAATTGGACACTTCCTGAACCAACTCCTAAGCCAACTCCAAAGAAAAGGGGTATTCTATTTCTCAGTCCTGAAGATATGCAAGAGGCAAAGAAATCTATGAAAGAAAAAGGTATTAAAGCTGAAGATGTTAAGAATTTACCTCCTATTGAAGAAATACATGGTCTTAATTTACCGCCTGTTGAAGAAACATATGATCTTAATCCTTTATTTATTGAAGAACCTCCAGACCTAAATAACCCGACACAGGTAGTAAAGGTAAATTCTCTCTATAGATATGATAAAGCTGAAATCCCTCCTACTAAAATTGCTAGTCAATGCTTGGATGAGTTTGATAATTTTATGTTTAAACAAGAAGACTTCAATGCTTATTTTGGTAGACAATTAAAACAAGTTGCTGATATGATTAAATACTTGGGTGATTATATGGCTAATGTTAGAAGTGAACTTAAACTTGTTAGCAAACTTGCTTCTATGGTTACCACTCAAGTAGAACAAGTACTTAAAGCTCAAAAAGAATTGCTCAATGAGATGAATAGTAAGAAAAATGATTATGCTGTTAAAGTGGCTACTAGAACTGGTAGAATGACTCAGGAACCTTTGTATCCTGAAGGCCACCCTAAGAGAATTGAGCAAGATTCTCAGAGAAATAAAATTGATGCACATAGTTCTTCTAAAAGGAAGAAAAAGAAAAATGATAGAACCGTACAAACTTCTAGTGAACCTATTGCTGAACCATCTGATAATCCAAATGATATTTCTATTTCTGATGCTGAAACTCAATATGGTAATGAACATGAACCTAAGGAAAATGTTAATGATAATGTTCACAATGATGCTCAACCTAGTAATGATAATGATGTAGAAATTGAACCTGCTGTTGATCTTGATAACCCACAATCAAAGAATCAACTTATGATAAGAAAGACTTTGTTGCTAGGAAACACGGTAAAGAAAGAGAACCTTGGGTTCAGAAACCCATGCCTTTTCCTCGCAAACCATCCAAGAAAAAGGATGATGAGGATTTTGAGCGCTTTGCTGAAATGATTAGACCTATCTTTTTGCGTATGCGATTGACTGATATGCTCAAAATGAATCCTTATGCTAAGTACATGAAAGATATTGTTACAAATAAAAGAAAGATACCGGAAGCTGAAATTTCCACCATGCTTGCTAATTATACTTTTAAGGGTGGAATACCAAAGAAACTTGGGGATCCAGGAGTACCCACTATACCATGCTCCATTAAAAGAAACTATGTTAAAACTGCTTTATGTGATCTTGGAGCCGGTGTTAGTGTTATGCCTCTCTCTTTATATCGTAGACTTGACTTGAATAAGTTGACACCTACTGAAATATCTTTGCAAATGGTTGATAAATCAACTGCTATACCTGTCAGTATTTGTGAGGACGTCCCTGTTGTGGTTGCAAATGTTACTATTTTAACGAACTTTGTTATTCTTGATATTCCCGAGGACGATAGTATGTCTATTATTCTTGGAAGACCTTTTCTTAATACTGCAGGGGCTGTTATGGATTGCAACAAAGGCAATGTCACTTTTCATGTTAATGGTAATGAGCATACGGTACACTTTCCGAGGAAACAACCTCAAGTTCATAGTATCAATTCTATCGAAAAAATTCCATCGATTATATTTGGAGGTTTTGAATTTCCTCTTCCTACTGTCTAGAAGAAATATGATATACTTATTATTGGGGATGTGCATATCCACATTGAGTGTGACGCCCCCGATTTGACCGTACACTAATCATACACACAAACGTGTACGATCAAGATCAGGGACTCACGGGAAGATATCACAACACAACTCTACAAATAAAATAAGTCATACAAGCATCATATTACAAGCCAGGGGCCTCGAGGGCTCAAATACAAGAGCTCGATCATAGACGAGTCAGCGGAAGCAACAATATCTGAGTACAGACATAAGTTAAACAAGTTTGCCTTAAGAAGGCTAGCACAAACTGGGATACAGATCGAGGAGGCGCATGCCTCCTGCCTGGGATCCTCCTAAGCTACTACTGGTCATCGTCGGCAGGATGCACGTAGTAGTAGGCACCTCCAGTGTAGTAGGCGTCGTCGTCGATGGTGGCGTCTGGCTCATGGGATCCGTCGTCTGGTCGCAGCAACCGAGTATGAGAGTGCGTTATATCGACTAGAGGGGGGGGTGAATAGGCGATTTTTATGAAATTCTTCACTGAGGAATTTGCCAGTGAGGAATTCCTTAGCGAAGAACTACTAGCAGCGGAATAAGTACTCAAAAGTAAACATAACAGAATACAAGCATAGTCATCATGATGAAATGAAGACAGGCACAGAGTACATGAAGCGTAATCACAGGATAACACAGGATGAAGACAAACAGACTGAAGAAATTGAACTGAGGAAATTGAGAAAGTCTTCAGTCAAAGTCTTCAAACACAGATATGAACAAACACACAACACAGTTATGAGGAAATGGAAGAGTTGAGGGAATAGAACCAGTAAGCTTGGTGAAGACAAAGATTTGGTCGACCAGTTCCAACTGCTGTCTCAGTTGTACGTCTGGTTGGAGCGGCTGAGTATTTAAACTCGAGGACACACAGTCCCGGACACCCAGTCCTGAACACGCAGCTCAGGACACCCAGTCCTCACCGTATTCTCCTTGAACTAAGGTCACACAGACCTCGTCCAATCACTCGTGGTAAGTCTTCAGGCGACTTCCAAACCTTCACAAACTTGGTCACTCGGCGATCCACAATTCCTCTTGGATGCTCTAGACCATGA
Source organism: Triticum aestivum (assembly GCF_018294505.1). Taxonomy (NCBI): domain Eukaryota; kingdom Viridiplantae; phylum Streptophyta; class Magnoliopsida; order Poales; family Poaceae; genus Triticum; species Triticum aestivum. Next base: position 488,207,473 of record NC_057803.1, read on the forward strand.
CGCCTAACCGTCTGGAAGAAGCACAGTCTTCAAAGGTAACAAGCGTCGGATCCACTGCAGGATCAATCTCTTCAGTGATGCTCAATCACTTGGGGTTTGTAGGTGTTTGGGTTTTGGGTTTTTGGTTTTTCCTCACTTGATGATTTTCGCTCAAAGTCCTCAGAGGATGGGTTGCTCTCAAATGACAAGTGTCAGTTTCTCTCGGAGCAGCCAACCAGCTAGTGGTTGTAGGGGGCGGCTATTTATAGCCTAGGGAGCAGCCCGACATGATAAGACATAAATGCCCTTCAATGATATGACCGTTAGGTGGATAGATATTTTGGGACAGCTGGCGCATAGCACAGCAACGGTCGGAATTTTGAGTAGCAAAATCCTCAGGGCTATCATGTTCCTCACTGTGTAGGCAATCCGCACTGGCGAATTCCTAACTCCTCAGTCAGGACAAATTCCTCAGAGACCAGAAGAACTTCGTCTCTGTCACTGAAGAAATTGACTGAACTGTATGAGATTTCCAATGGCTTCACTCGAAGGGATTGGTAGGTGTAGGATTTTGAGTTGAGCATCACATGGAAATTTTTCCTTAGTATTTCCTCGACCCCCTTTAACAGTACGGTGTTTCCTATGACTCAAGAAAGAGAAAAACAAAACTATGAAAACGAAAGTCTTCAAGCTTCATATTCCTCGCATGAATATCAAGTCTTCATGGACACACCAATTTCTTCACATTCAAAGTCTTCATGAAAGTCTTCAGAAATACCAAAATCTCCAGTCGAAGATATTCATTTTTAGGGGTCGACTTTTCCTGTAAATATCAAACTCCTCATAGACTTATAGACCTGTGTACACTCACAAACGCATTAGTCCCTTAACCTATAAGTCTTCAATATACCAAAATCACTAAGGGGCACTATATGCACTTACAATCTCCCCCTTTTTGGTGATTGATGACAATATAGGTTATGTTTTCAACGGGGATAAACATATGAAGTGTAACTATTGATATTGAGGAATTTGATTGCAAGATATAGAAGAACTCCCCCTGAAGATGTGCATAGTGAGGAATTTGCTTTTGAAGCAATGCACACTTGAAGAGTTGAATCATGGAGATCTCCCCCTATATCTTGTAATTCATACACGCATTTAACATATAATATGAAGAATTTGAAATGCATGATGAAATATGGTGCCTGATGAAATTCAGCATGCGTGCAATAATATTAACGAGGAATAAGCATGCAGAATAGTGCATCAAAAGTATCAGAGCACAGTGCATCAAAAGTATCAGAGCACCATCGGGTTTAAGATTACAACTCGATCCAATAAAGTTTCAGAAGAACGAGAGTTGTAACTTAGCAAAAAAAATGCCCATATAGTAGACCCGCTTGAAGACTAACTCATATTTCTCCCCCTTTGTCATCGAATGACCAAAAGGATCGAAAATGAGGACTAACGCCCCTGAAGATAATCATGTTGATGAAGGAGCGCCAGCGTTGTTGGGGTCATTTGTTGATGTAGGGCCTGCCGCAGTGTCGTCCAAATCTTCATGTTCATCAGTGTCGCGCGATGAAGAATATGAGCTGGCCACCAGAGAAGGAACCTGGACCTTCTTGAATTTCTTCGGTGGAGGTGCAGACCAGTCAAAATCTTCTTTGAGACCCATGTTCTTCAGATCTTCTTCACCATACAGATGTGACAGGATTGCCCAGGTGCGACCGAAGACTTGATGGAGGTAGTAGTGGTTTTTCTTCACTGCATTGTGTGTGGCAGTCATGTTGTGAAGAAGTGAACCAAACTGACGCTTAACCCATTTGTGATTTCGATCCACCTTCTGGTGAAGACTAAGCAGAAATTCACGGTCAGTCATCACGCGCGGAGCAGTGGCTTAAGGAGTGGACTTGGGTGCATTGGCAGAGTCATGTGTGGCAGAGTCATCATTGGTGGAGTAAGATGCATCTTTGTGAAACTGACCATCCAATGGATGAATGCCTTCATCTATTATAGCTGGTGCCTTGCCCTTTCCATCAACTGAGGAATATGTCTGCTTCAGAACTTCAATTGGGGGTAAGTAGCTGAGGTGATTCTGGAAATCAGCTTTGTAGTTGAGTGAAGACCTTGTCCTAAGGAATCTCATAATCCAAGGTGCATAAGGCTTCAGCTCAAACGGAGACAGTGCAACATTGCCATAGTCCTCATGAAGAAATCGTGATAATTGACAGGAATGCCATGAATGATGTTGAATACCAGATTCTTCATGATGCCAACAATTTCCTTATAAGATGAGTCGTGGCCTTTGATGGGACTGATTGTCCTTGTAAGAATATGATAGACAGTTCTAGGCACGTACAGCAATTCCTTCACGAGGAATTTGGTTCTTGGTGCTTGACCTGGCTTCAAAGGTTTCATCAGCACCTGCATGTAATGATGTGTGAGCTCAGGTTCACTGTAGATGCAGCAAGCTTCTTCAAGGGGAGGATTGAGTGGTAGAGCACGAAGTAATTCAGAGGCTGGTGCAGTGTAGTGAGTGTTTTCAGACATCCAGTCCAGCACCCATGAATTCACATCTTCAGCATCTTCGGTGATGTGCAGCGTTGCATAGAGTTGAAGAATCAGTTCTTCATTCCAATCGCAGATGTCAGAGCAAAAGTTTAGCAGTCCAGCGTCATGAAGAACACTGAGGACTGGTGCGAAGCATGACAGAGATTCCATATCCACGTGAGGAATATGCTCATGGTAGAAGATCTTCTCCTTGTTGAATAGCACTGAGGAATAGAAATTGGCTTGACTAGCAGTCCAGAAACGCCTCTTCCTAATGCGAGCAGAGTCATATGGGTTGTAGTCTTCGAAGAATATGTGCTCACCAAAGAAATCATTAGCCTTGAACTTTTGCTTACGTGAGAATGGATCCTTTGGCTTCGACAGAGGAGTGTCAGTGAGTTGCATCACGACCTCAGGAATCTCAATCGCAGGTTCTTCAGGCTGAGGAATTTCTGGTTCCTCCTCAGGGGCAGTCTGCGTCGTTGGTTGTTCAGCAGCAGCAGTTTCTTCAGCGCTAGTGGCTGGAATTTCCTCATGGACAGATGCAGTGGGATGAGTTTCTTCAGAGCCCATGTGAACAGTTTGTGTGGGGGATTGAGGAATTTGCTGTAGAGGGGTGAACATTGGAGAGTTTGCATGCTGACTTTCCCAGAATTCATCACTGATTACGGGTGTGGAGCAGCCAATGTCCACATCTTCATCTTCCATTTCTTCAACGCCAGCCTCTTCAGCTGTGAACTGAGGCATAGGCGAGGAGATGATAGGTGTTGAAGGGATCACATCCACTTCAATTTCTTCATCCAACGGTTCAGATGAAGCAGCAGAAGGAGTTTCTTCATCAGATCCGCTGGGGATCACATATTCTTCATCAAAAGGAACAAGGTCCTTTGATGGCCTGGTTGAGATGGGAACAACATCAATCGGATTTGCAAATGAACTTGTCATAGGCTTCATTTTCTTCGGAGCTGAAGAATCTGAAGTAGCTGATGCTTTCCTTTTCTTCACTGCAGCACGCTCTGCAGCCTTGGTCTTCTTCACATCTGATGCAGATGGAAGGATTGGAGTTGAAGTTGGTGCAGGAGCAGCTGAGGAATCTGGTTGATTTTCTTCAGGCACAACTGATGCAGTTGCCCTGAGTTCTTCAGTTTCTTCAGGCACACCACTAGTGGTTGCCCTGGCAATTTCTTCAGTGGCTGGAATGTAGTCATCAGCCCTGGAACTCACATTATCTTCAGCAGCCTAATTGTCATCAGCGGTGCTGGCATTTTCTTCAGTAGGCTGAGAAGATGCTTCAGCCTGAGGAATTTCCTGTTGCGTTGGGGCTGCAACATTGGAAGTGAAGTTATCCACGAGTTTCACAAAACGAACCTTGGCTCCAAGCCAATCAGCGTGATATGCGCCAAAGTCATCAGTGAGTTTCTTAATCTCAGTCTAAATAGTGACAAGTTCTTCAGTTGTCATAGAGACAACGTTTTTCTTCAGATAGCGCTGTTTGTTGTACTACGCTTTCTTTATCTGCATGGCCTTCTCAAATTTCCACTTTTCTTCTTGAATGAAGTGGGTCAGCATGTGACTCTGGCCAGGGGTCAGCTTGAAGTCAGGCAAGGGAGTGTTGGGGTCCTTGTGCCAATCATCAATGTAGTCGAGGATCAGCTTGGGATCCAAAAGCAGTGGCACCTCTGATCCCTTGGCTCTAGTGGCCCTGACTTGCCTGTCTCTGATGATTTCTGCAAGTTCATCATCATTAGTTCATCTTCATCAGACGTCACTTGGAAAGCGACTTGCTTCTTTTGAGGACTTGGGCGAGGACCTCGTCCAGCAGTGGCCTTTGTCTTCAGCAGTGAGGGGCCAGCTGAGGAACTTGGTGCAGCTGAGGAACTAGCTGAGACACCCGAGGCAATGGAGATGCCGGCAGTCCTTTGGCATGAGGCGAGATGCACAAGTGCTGAGGATTTAGTCGGGACAGCTGAGGGCTTTGGCGGAGGAGCTGAGGACTTTGGAGGAACAGGAGCAGCATGAGGAATTGGCCGTGAGGGCTTTGATGATTCTGGCCATGAGGGCATTGCTGAGGAACTTGGCCTGCGCGCAGGCTTCTTAGACATAGCCTTCTTTGGCTTGACAGCAGAGGCCTCAGCAGAGGCAGCATCAGCAGCAGAGTCTTCATTGAATTTCCTCACTGCTTATCTGGCTTGCTTAGCCAACTTGGCTTGGCGCTTGGCCCATTCATCAGGATAGTCCTCACCGCGCTTGAGGCTGGTGGGATATGCTATTTGCCCAGGTGCCAATGGAGCTCTTGGGCATGGAGGATTGAGTGCGAATTTCTTCATGTAGTTAGGAGTGACATATTTGTACTCCCTCCATTCTCTTGCCCATCTCCTCTCTATCCTCTGTTTACACACTTTGCGCTCATCCTTGGTTTCCTCAGTAGGTGTACAGTACCCAGCATATATGTCATCAGGGATCTCAGATGTTGTATTTACCTCAGGCCTCTTTCCTCCTTTCTGTGGCCTTTTACCATCAGCCATTTTCTTCAGTTGAGGAATTTGAACAATCGAATTCTCTGAAGAAGTATGCAACTTTTCTTCGAGGAACGCTGCAAATGAGTTAAGTTGATGAGAACCTAGTGATTCAGCAGCTGACATGTGTAACTATGAACAGAGTATAGTTGCGAGGAATTTGGAGAGGTCATATGCGTTCTTAGAAGGTTTTTCAAAAAGAACAAGTTTGAGGAATTTGACCAGATGAGTCTTGAAGATTTTCACTAAGCATTCTTTGTCTTAGGTTCCAGAGTTGTATAGATCGAAGATCCACACAATTGAGGAATCTTGAAGAAAAATGATGCTTAGAGAAACGAATCAAGAACATATGACTTGTGAGGTGTTCAGTGTGTGAAGATATGAAGAAAACACTTTTGAAGATTTTGTAGATAATCATTCGAATCAACGAGGGCAGTAAAAGTAACTTTTAATTACCCTGGACGAAGAACACAACGAACTAGAGTGAGGAGATGTGAAGTTCGTCTGTGCAGATCTTCCACGCCCTAACTCGGCGGAGGAAGACGACTACGGCGGCGGCAGAGTGAAGATTTCCGCGGTCGGTGCGAGTACGTCGGCGACGAGGTCGAGGCAGTGAAGCTCTTCCTCACCGGCGGCGATGAAGTAGCGGCGGCGCTAGGGTTGGAGAAGCTCGAGCTGGAGAGAGAGGTCGAGCGGAGTAAAAGAAGTGAGGAAGGGAAGGAGGGGTATTTATAGCCACGGTGAAAAACTGCTCGCCCACAGAAATTGGACGAACATGCCCCCGACCCTTCTCATTCGCATGACATGTGTCACCCACGCAGTGAGAGGTGGAGATCGTGTTGGATCGTGGGTGAGTGGATAAGTGTATCATGGGATGCGGAACGGTTTGAGCGGCAAAGCCGAAAATTTCGATAAGATAGGTTTTAAAGTTCCGTTCGCAATTTCTTCAGCTGACAAGGACACAATGAAGATTTTGAACGAGTTTCAAATAGAACACACATGAAGAATTTGTGAATAGATTGGGTTGAGTATAGCATAGAGGGGAAGGGTCCGATCACATTCACTTAGCAGAAAACCAACTTGAAGAAATAGCAATAAGTGAATGCTGTAGAGGACATAAACTCATATATATATATAGCCAATGATGAAAAACGACGGGACAAGTGAAGACAATGCAAAGTTGAAGAATATGAATAATTGAGGAATTTCAACTTTTGGTGGTGGCGTGACCTACCGTATAAGAATGATGATTTCAGACACCGCGTACAATTATCGTAGGGTTCTGAGAATCAAATTCTTTGTTAATTTCTTCACACTAAGAGTGTTATTCTTCATTGATTGAAGAATAACGTTTCTTCATGTGTTGCACATCTAAGTCATCAATTTTGCATAAGTGTTAGGATGAGTGTCCTTTTCAAAGAACATTCGAAGATTCTAGGATATTTAGCTCACACCGCAACTTGCTAAATCTTTACTCATCCAAGGGCTTTGTGAAGATATCGGCTAGCTGTTCTTCAGTCTTCACATGCTCAATAGAAATGTCGCCCTTCAACACATTATCACAAAGAAAATGATGACGAATTTGAATGTGCTTTGTCTTCGAGTGCTGAACTGGGTTGTGAGCAATCTTGATGGCACTCTCATTGTCACAGAAGAGAGGCACATTCTTCATGTTGACACCGTAGTCCTTGAGAGTTTGCTTCATCCATAGCAATTGGGCACAGCAAGAACCAGTGGCAATGTACTCAGCTTCAGCAGTAGATAGTGATACGCAGTTCTGTTTCTTTGAGGACCAACAGACCAAAGATCGTCTGAGGAAATGACATGTACCAGATATTGACTTGCGATCCACACGATCACCAGCATAGTCAGAGTCAGAATATCCAACAAGATCAAAAACCAAGCCCTTGGGGTACCATAATCCAAGTGTTGGTGTGTGAGCTAGATATCGAAGAATATGCTTCACAGCCTTATGGTGTGATTCCTTCGGTGTAGCTTGAAATCGGGCACACATGCAAACACTAAGCATTATATCTGGCCTAGATGCACATAAGTACAATAAGGAGCCTATCATGGAGCGGTATACCTTATGATCGAAGTCAATACCATTTTCATCAGTGCACAGATGGCCATTTGTGGGCATAGGAATTTTGACGCCTTTGCAATCTTGCATGCCGAATTTCCTCAGTACATCCTTGAGGTATTTCTCCTGAGAGATGAATATGCCATTGTGTTGTTTACGAATTTGAAGACCTAAGAAGAATTTCAACTCTCCCGTCCTAGACATTTGATATTCTTCACTCATCATATAGGCAAATTCATCACTATAACGTTGGTCAGTACAGCCAAAGATAATATCATCAACATATACTTCTTCCTCAAGCTTACCATTGAGGAATGCACTTTTCACATCCATTTGATATAAAGTGATATCATGATGGTTAGCATAAGCAAGTAATATGCGAATAGCCTCAAGTCTAGCAACAGGTGCAAAAGTTTCATCGAAATCAATTCCTTCAACCTGTGTGTAGCCTTGAGCTACAAGCCGTGCCTTATTCCTCACCACAAGGCCATTTTCATCTTGCTTGTTGCGGCAGATCCACTTTGTGCCGATGATATTGTGCTTGCGAGGATCTGGACGTTTGACCAGTTCCCAGACATTGTTGAGCTCGGACTGATGTTATTCCTCTTGCATGGCCTGAATCCACTCAGGCTCCAGAAATGCTTCATCTACCTTAGTGGGCTCTGTAATAGAGACAAAAGCATACTGCCCACAAAAGTTAGACAAATGTGAAGCTTTTGAGCGTGTGAGAGGACCTGGCGCTTTGATGTCATTGATGATCTTTTCAACTTGCACTTCTTTTGCAATGCGAGGATGAGCTGGTTGTTGTTGAAGAGTTTGATTAGCGTTTTCTTCAGCATTTTCTTCAGGTGCATTAGCCCGGCGTTCTTCATGTTCTGGAATGAATTCTTCAGCAGATTCTTCAGTAGGAATGACATCCTCAGTAGCCTTGAACTTGATAGTTTCCTCAGGTGCTGGTTCATCTATCACAGTAGGTAGGTGCTCTCTTTGTGAGCCATTAGTTTCAGCGAACCACACATCTACAGTTTCAACAACTTTGTGAAGAACGTTGTTGAAGACTCTGTAGGTGTGCGAGTCCTTTCCGTAACCAAGCATAAAACCTTCATGTGCTTTCGGTGCAAATTTTGAGTTGTGATGAGGATCTCTAATCCAACATTTAGCACCGAAGACTTTGAAATAACTTACATTGGGTTTCTTATCAGTGAGGAGTTCATAGGCAGTCTTTTTGAAGAATTTGTGAAGATATACTCTGTTGATGATGTGGCACGCAGTATCAATTGCCTCAGTCCAGAAACGACGAGGCGTTTTGTATTCATCAAGCATAGTGCGAGCCATCTCAGCAAGAGTCCTGTTCTTGCGCTCCATGACGCCATTCTGCTGAGGAGTGTAAGGAGCAGATAACTCATGAGTAATACCAAGTTCATCAAGATAGTCATCGAGACCAGAATTCTTGAACTCAGTGCCATTGTCACTTCTGATGTGCTTGATCTTCACACCAAAGTTGGTTGCCCTCGAGGAAAATCGTTTGAAGACTTCCTGCACTTCATGTTTGTAAGTAACAAGGTGTACCCATGTGTAGCGAGAATAATCATCAACAATAACAAAGCCATATTGAGATGCTTCATTTGAAATAGCAGAATAATGATTAGGACCAAAGAGATCCATGTGAAGCAATTCAAACGGGCGAGTGGTGGTCATGATAGTCTTTGCTGGATGCTTGGCCTTCGTCATCTTCTCAACTTCACAGGCTCCGCATAGGTGATCCTTGAGGAATTTGACATTCTCGATGCTAATGACATGCTTCTTCTTCGCAAGCGTGTGCAAATCCCTCATGCCTGCATGACCAAGTCATCGATGCCAGAGCCAGCCTTCTAAAGCTTTTGCAAGTAAGCACATGGCTGGTTGTGGTCCTATAGAGAAATCAACAATATACAGGTCTCCTCTCCTAAAGCCTTCGAAGACTTTGGAATTGTCAGCTTCCATAACCACAACACAATGGTACTTGCCAAAGACAACAACCATATCAAGATCACAAAGCATTGAGGCAGACATAAGGTTGTATCCTAAGGACTCAACAAGCATGACTTTGTCCATATGTCGATCCTTTGTAATCGCAACCTTACCTAGACCCAATACCTGACTTTTTCCTTTGTCAGCAAAGATGATATGCTTCAGATGCGACGGAGATAATGGAGCATCCATCAATAGATTCTTGTCACCAGTCATGTGGTTTGTACATCCACTATCGAGGACCCATTCAGTGGCTTTGGGTTGATCATCCTGCAGATGAATTAGTGCAGCTTACAAACTCATATACTTCATCAGTGAAGAATATGACATCAATTCATCATATCAATTTCATCAGGTAAAAGAACTAATAACGCAATATGAGGACGTGAGAAATGAAAGTTCATTTCTTCATGGTTAGCTTGCGTCCTTTCAGGCATTGCTCAGGTCTCCAACAAATTCTTCAGACGATTACGTGCGTTTGGAGACCTGACCCTGCAGAAGAGATTAGTTGTTTTTCTTCACCACCCACATCTGAAGGGGTGGTAAAGAGTTCATCATTCTGCGAGCTCCATACGAGAAGGATGGCATAGAAGCCATTCCATTTCGCTTCACATAAGAGGGGTTAGAGTAAGCATAAGAGTAAGCAGAGAAATTCTTCGAGGACTTATGGACATAATGATTTGAAGAATAATGCACATATCCATAATCCTTAGATCTTCCCTGCGAAACAGACTGGTTAGCATGATGATGTTCATATGAGGACTTTGATCCATATGAGGAATTTGATCTGGGGTTCCTATTCTTCACAGGTGGCGTCATGATGACATTCACCTGAATATTTTCAAGGCATCTTTTGGGAACCCAGATTTTCTTCATAGGGGAGCCGTTCCTGCAGTTAGTGCCAACATATCTAGCAAATACTTCACCATTCTGATTTTTGAACAGTTTATAGTTGGAGTCAATTGACTCATCATCAGAATGAGGAGATTCACATGCAAATCCAGATAAGTTAGATGGATCAACTGGAGGTCCCTTTGCAGCAACCCATGTAGTTTTGGGGTACTGCTCAGGCTTCCAATATGTACCATCAGCATTGAGTTTCCTCTCAAAGGCGATACCCTCTTTCCTAGGGTTCCTGTTGAGGATCTGCTTTTTGAGCACATCACAAAAAGCCTAATGCCCTTTGAGGCTTTTGTACATGACTGTCGTGTATAATTCCTTCAGCCCTGCATCGTCAGTGATACTAACAATGTCCTCAGATGAGGAATTAGTGATAGCATAGGCATGTGAAGAATTTGAAACATTAGCAGCATTTGAACATTCATGTGAAGAATTAGCAGATTCACATTCAATGCAGTTCAAGCATGGAGGTACAAATTCTTCCTGAGAATCACTGATTTGTTGAGCAAGTAATGAATCGCGCTCCTTTTGAAGATCTTCATACCTCACTCTTAGCTTTTCAAGATCTTGCTTTCTTTGAAGAAATTCATAAGAAAGCTTCTCATGATCCGATAAGAGAGTGTTATGATGACTTTGAAGTTTGTCAAGCTTGGACTGAAGTCTCTGAAGATTTTCAGTCAAAGTTTCAGTCCGATCCATTTCTTCACCCAACATATCATCACTTTTATTTAGCATGTTTTGAACCTTTTCTAAAGCCCTTTGTTGTTTTATAGCAATCTTAGCAAGTTTAGAATAGCTGGGCTTAAGGTTTTCATCAGATTCATTCTCACTTGATTCAGAGGAGGTATATTTGAGTACCTTGGCACTCTTTGCCATGAAGCAATAGGTGGGAGCGTAGCCATCATCGCTTTCATCAGCCTTGTTGGTGAGGTCATTTTCTTCAGTGTTGAAGATAGACTTGCTAACGAATGCAGTAGTGAGAGCTAGGCTCACCACTCTGGATTCGGACTCCTCAGATGTCTCCTCTTCCTCATTTTCTTCAGATTCAGCCTCAGAGTCCATTTCCTTGCCAATGAATGCCCTAGCCTTCTTGGAGCTGCTCTTCTTGTGATATGAAGACTTTGAGGATTTTGATGATGAAGATTTTGTGGATTTCTTCTTTTTCTTCGCATCATCAGAACTGTAATCCTTGTATTTCTTCTTCTTTGATTCCTTTTCCCACTGAGGACAATCTTGAATGAAATGTCCAGGTTTCTTGCACTTGTGACAGAGCCTCTTCTTGTAGTCACTGGGTGAGGAATCATTGCTCCTTGAGGATCTTCCAAGGCGACCACGTCTTGAGAACTTTTGAAACTTCTTCACGAGCAGAGCCAGATCATGGCTCAGTTCTTCAGGATCACCAAGGCTGCTACCAGAGTCTTCATCTTCGGACTCAGATACTACCTTGGCCTTCAGTGCACGTGTTCTGCCATAGCTTGAACCATAGAGATCTCTCTTTTCAGCAAGTTGGAACTCATGAGTATTTAGCTTCTCGAGAATATCAGCGGGATCAAGTGACTTGTAATCAGCACGTTCTTGTATCATCAATGCCAGAGTGTCAAATGAGGAATCAAGCGATCTTAGCAATTTCTTCACCACCTCATGGTCGGTGATGTCAGTGGCACCAAGTGCTTGAAGCTCATTTGAGATGTCAGTGAGGCGATCGAAGGTTTGTTGAACATTTTCATTGTCGAGTCTTTTGAAGCGGTTGAAGAGATTGCGAAGAACATCAACTCGAGAGTCACACTGAGTTGAGACTCCTTCATTCACTTTGGACAACCTGTCCCAGATAAGCTTTGCTGTCTCCAAAGCACTCACTCTTCCATACTGTCCTTTGCTCAGATGGCTACATATGATATTCTTTGCTTGAGAGTCGAGTTGCTTGAATCTCTTCACATCAGCAGCATTCAGAGAAGGTGTGACTGAGGGAACACCATTTTCCACAACATACCAGAGATCATTATCAATTGCTTCAAGATGCATTCGCATCTTATTCTTCTAGTAGGGGTAGTTCGTCCCATCGAAGGTAGCACACCCAGCAGATACCTTGATCATACCTGTGGTCGACATAACTAAAACTCCAGGTGGTTAAACCAAAATCACACAGAACAAGGGAGTACCTTGCTCTAATACCAATTGAAAGTGCGTTATATCGACTAGAGGGGGGGGGGGTGAATAGGCGATTTTTATGAAATTCTTCACTGAGGAATTTGCTGGTGAGGAAATTCCTTAGCGAAGAACTACTAACAGCGGAATAAGTACTCAAAAGTAAACATAACAGAATACAAGCATAGTCATCATGATGAAATGAAGATAGGCACAAAGTACAGGAAGCGTAATCACAGGATACCACAGGATGAAGACAAATAGACTGAAGAAATTGAACTGAGGAAATTGAGAAAGTCTTCAGTCAAAGTCTTCAAACACAGATATGAACAAACACACAACACAGTTATGAGGAAATGGAAGAGTTGAGGGAATAGAACCAGTAAGCTTGGTGAAGACAAAGATTTGGTAGACCAGTTCCAACTGCTGTCTCAGTTGTACGTCTGGTTGGAGCGGCTGAGTATTTAAACTCAAGGACACACAGTCCCCGACACCCAGTCCTAAACACGCAGCTCAGGACACCCAGTCCTCACCGTATTCTCCTTGAACTAAGGTCACATAGACCTTGTCCAATCACTCGTGGTAAGTCTCCAGGCGACTTCCAAACCTTCACAAACTCGGTCACTCGGCGATCCACAATTCCTCTTTGATGCTCTAGACCATGACACCTAACCGTCTGGAAGAAGCACAATCTCCAAAGGTAACAAGCGTCGGATCCACGTAGGATCAATCTCTTAAGTGATGCTCAATCACTTGGGGTTTGTAGGTATTTGGGTTTTGGGTTTTTGGTTTTTCTATCACTTGATGATTTTCGCTCAAAGTCCTTAGAGGATGGGTTGCTCTTAAATGACAAGTGTCAGTTTCTCTCGGAGCAGCCAACCAGCTAGTGGTTGTAGGGGGCGGCTATTTATAGCCTAGGGAGCAGCCTGACATGATAATACATAAATGCCCTTCAATGATATGACCGTTAGGTGGATAGATATTTTGGGATAGCTGGCGCATAGCATAGCAACGGTCAGAATTTTGAGTAGTAAAATCCTCAGGGATATCATGTTCCTCACTGTGTAGGCAATCCACACAGGCGAATTCCTAACTCCTCAATCAGGACAAATTGCTCAGAGACTAGAAGAACTTCGTCTCTGTCACTGAAGAAATTGACTGAACTGTATGAGATTTCCAATGGCTTCACTCGAAGGGATTGGTAGGTGTAGGATTTTGAGTTGAGCATAACATGGAAATTTTTCCTTAGTATTTCCTCGACCCCCTTTAACAATACGGTGTTTCCTATGACTCAAGAAAGAGAAAAACAAAACTATGAAAATGAACATCGTCAAGCTTCATATTCCTCGCATGGACATCAAGTCTTCATGGACACACCAATTTCTTCACTTTCAAAGTGTTCATGAAAGTCTTCAGAAATACCAAAATCTTCAGTCGAAGATAATCATTTTTAGGGGTCGACTTTTCCTGTAAATATCAAACTCCTCATAGACTTATAGACCTGTGTACACTCATAAACGCATTAGTCCCTTAACCTATAAGTCTTCAATACACCAAAATCACTAAGGGGCACTAGATGCACTTACAGAGTATAGAAAGGGGGAAAAGGGGGAGCAAAGCAACCGTGAGTACTGATCCAAAGTACTCGCAAGCAAGGAGCTACACTACATATGTATGCATTGGTATCAAATGGAAAAGGGGGTAACATATGTGGACTGAACTGCAGAATGCCGAAATAAGAGGGGGATAGCTAGTCCTTTCGAAGACTACGCTTCTGGTAACCTCCATCTTGCAGCAGAAGAAGAGAGTAGATGGTAAGTTCACCAAGTAACATCGCATAGCATAATCCTAACCGATGATCCTCCCCTCGTCGCCCCGTGAGAGAGCGATCACCGGTTGTATCTGGCACTTGGAAGGGTGTGTTTTATTAAGTATCCGGTTCTAGTTGTCATAAGGTCAAGGTACAACTCCAAGTCGTCCTGTTACCGAAGATCACAGCTATTCGAATAGATTAACTTCCCTGCAAGGGTGCACCACATAACCCAACACGCTCGATCCCATTTGGCCGGACACACTTTCCTGGGTCATGCCCAGCCTCGGAAGATCAACACGTCGCAGCCCTACCTAGGCACAACAGAGAGGTCAGCACGCCGGTCTAAACCTAAGCGCATAGGGGTCTGGGCCCATCGCCCTTAGCACACCTACACATTGCGTGGGCGGCCGGAAGCAGAACTAGCCCCCTTAATACAAGAGCAGGCTTACGTTCCAATCCGGCGCGCGCCGCTCAGTCACTGATGTCACGAAGGCTTCGGCTGATACCACGACGTCGAGTGCCCATAACTGTCCCGCGTAGATGGTTAGTGCGTATAGGCCAGTAGCCAGACTCAGATCAAATACCAAGATCTCATTAAGCGTGTTATTTTGAAATAACCGCGAACGCCGACCAGGGCCATGCCCACCTCTCTCCTAGGTGGTCTCAACCTGCCCTGTCGGGCCAGGCCCACCTCTCTCCTAGGTGGTCTCAACCTGCCCTGTCGCTTCGCCACAAAGATCCACACAGAGGGCTGTCGGGAAAGTATGTCCTTCCAGCCCCCAATTCGTGAATCAACCGCGGGTACTCCTCGAGCCAACCCGACTTTAGTCATCACATGTATCATGTATAAAGTATATAATATATACCCGTGATTACCTCCCGAGTGATCACGGCCCGATAGTATAGCATGGCAGACGGACAAGAATGTATGGCCACTGATGATAAACTAGCATCCTATACTAAGCATTAGGATTGCAGGTAAAGGTAACAAGAGTAGTAGCAAGGACAGGCTATGCATCAGGATAGGATTAACGGAAAGCAGTAACATGCTACACTACTCTAATGCAAGCAGTATAGAGAAGAGTAGGCGATATCTGGTGATCAAAGGGGGGGGGGCTTGCCTGGTTGCTCTGGCAAGAGAGAGGGGTCGTCAACACCGTAGTCGTACTGGGTAGCAGCGACGTCGGTCTCGGTGTCTAGCGAGAGAAGAGGGGGAAGAATCAATAAATATTAAGCAAACAGATGCATAGCGGTGCATGACATGACAAAGCATGATGTTAGGTGTGCCCTAACGCGGTATGAGGTGGTACCGGTGAAGGGGAGAACATCCGGGAAAATATCCCCGGTGTTTCGCGTTTTCGGACCGATGAACCGGAGGGGGAAAGTTACGTGTTCACTATGCTAGGGATGCGTGGCGGACGAACGGGCTGCGTGTCCCGGTTCGTCTCGTCGTTCTGAGCAACTTTCATGTACAAAGTTTTTCCATCCGAGCTATGGTTTATTTTATATTAATTTTTAAAGTTTTAAATCATTTTCTAATTTATTAATTATTACTTAAATTCTAAAACTGTATTATTGCATCAGCATGATGTCAGCATGACGTCAGCAGTCAACGTTGACCGTTGACCTGGTCAACCTGACAGGTGGGTCCCACCTGTCAGGGACTGTTTAGCTAATTAACAATAGTTAGTTAGGTTAATTAGTTATTAGGTTAATTAATCTTAATTAGTTAATTTAAGCAGAATTAATTAAGTTAATTATTTAGTTAATTAATTGATTAATTAATATTTTTATTTTATTTTTAATTCTTTTTTTAATATCCTTTTTTTCAAAATGTTTTGGGGGTGGGACCCCTTTGTCATAGGGCCATTGGGCCTTAGCGGGTGCGGGCAGCGGGCGACACGCGCATGCTCGGGTGCGTGGACCCGACAAGGGCCGGATCAAGGGAGCGGTGACCACGGAGATGTCATGGCGGGAGCGGGGGGCGCCGGCCGTAGCCTGTGGAGAGGCGGCCGCGGGGAGGAGCGCTGGGGGCCGGCGTCGTCGGCTGTGGCCGGCAGTGTGCAGAGGAAGCGGGGGCGCAGGCTGCGGCAGGGCTGCAGTGGAGCTCGGGGGTGCGAGGTGCTGCACTCACATGGGGTGCAGGCGGTGAGCGCCGGCGGGACTAGCGGCAGCAGCTAGCGGGGATGAGGCCACGCGTGCGGGCCGGAGCCTGGCCGAAGCGCGGCGGGGAGCGGGCGAAGCGGCACCAGTAGGCAGCGCAAGCGGGGGAGGGCGCGGTGGTGAGCGCGAGCGCGCGAGGGAGAGGGAGGGAGCAAGGAGGGGACGACTCACGGGGATTCGCAGGGTTCAGGGCAATGGGGCGCGGGGAGGAGTCGAAGACGACGGCGACGCGGTGACGAGGTGGTCCGGCGAGGAAGCGGTCCGGCGACGGGCGTTAAGGGCGACGGGGTCGAGCGGCAGGCGTCGATGGAGGGGTCCATGCCGCAGGGGCGGCGCCGGTGGTGAAGCTGCAGCCAGCACGGGGCCGTTGGCGGCGGCGGCCTGCGGCGGTCGCCGGTGACGGCGGGTCGACGGGGTAAGCAACGGGGCGCCGGGCGCGGAGGTCGTTGCCCCGATCCAGAGGGGATCGGGGAGTGGGGGACCGAGGGGAGTGGGGATGGGAAGTGGGTTGCGTGGGGGTTAGGGTTTCTGTGTCCAGGGGATAAGGGAGAGTGGGGGCGGGCCGGCATGGGCCGGTGGGGAAAGTGGGCCAAGCAGCCCAGGAGGGGTCTGCCCCCCTCCCCCCAATTTGTTTTGTTTTGTTTCTTTTTTTGTTTTTCCTTTTTTTGTTTTTTAAAAAATGTTTAGCACCTAATTGATTTTTATAAAATTTGGGAGCTAGATCATAAATTGGAGTGCATTAGATCCTAGCACCAAAAACTAGTTTGGGTGAAATAATATTTCCTATTAGATTTAGATTAATTAAAAGGTTATTAAATAATGTGTTATGCCATTGTTTGAGATTGTTTAAATGACTCATCATATTTCAATAATGTTGTTTACAATTTTATTCTAGCCTCTGATTTATCTACTATTTATTGAACATTTTAGTTTTTAAGTTTGAAAACTTTTGTTGTTTGCCTTTAATTAAATTTTGAATTTGAATCGGTTTTTTTGAACTAACCCGAAATTTACAACAGTAACAGTTGTGACGTGGCATCGTTAACGTGGGATTACTGTAGCTTGATTATCCGGGCGTCACATTGAGGTAACCTAGTGTTATTCGAAATTTCTCTGGTTTCATGTTAATCGGAATGAGTTTCTTAACAAGACTTGATCAACCTTATTAGTGGATTCCTTTTGATGATCATGAGATGGATGAAACTAGAAGCACAACCTTCTGTACCACACTTTTACTTTCTGTTATTTATATTAAATAAAGTAAAAATAAATAAATTTCTATCTGTTATCTGATTATCCGTGCAATATAAAAATACCTCGAAAATAAAAGTTCTCCAAATGCCCTGAAAATTAAATATGATTTTTATAGAATATTTGAGGATTTATGGAACAAAGAACACACCAGGGGGGCCAAACACCTTGCCACGAGGGTGGAGGGCGCGTCCCCTGGCTCGTGGGCCCACGGTGGCCCTCCTCCACTTATTCTTTCACCCACACACTCCTTCTTCCTCCCCCAAACACGAAAAACCAGCTCAAACCCGAGTCCAAGCTCGTTTTGCTGCCATTTTCAATCTCCTTGCTCAAAGCACCTCTCACAAAACTGCTTGGGGAGATTGTTCCTTGGTATGTGACTCCTCCATTGGTCCAATTAGTTTTTGTTCTAGTGCTTTATTCATTGCAAATTTTTGCTGCTTAGGTGACCCTGTTCTTGAGCTTGCATGTCAAATTTATATGGTCAAAAGTAGTTTTGATGCATGATATAGGCCCTAGGCACTTGTAGGAGTAGTTGCTATCAATATTATTGAGTTTGGTTAACTTTTATTTTGAAGTTACTAAAAATTTCAGAATTTTTCAGAAAATGATGAGGAGATTATTGAGGGGCTCATCAAGCCAAAGTTCGAAGGAAAAGGCACCGAAGCCTAAGTATAATTTGCCACGCACCACGGAGGTTCGGGCGTGTGAATGGCCCTCCAAGGATTTCTTGAGAGCAGCCGGGATTTATGAAGATTTTCATGAGTTGGCTCATAATGCAGGCCTCACCGCTTTCCTCCATGACCAATGCAATCAGTATCTCTTACTCACAAATACCTTTGTGCAAAACTTTCATTTTCAATCTAGGAACTCACCACCTACGATGGAGTTTCATTTATATTATGAGCATAAGGAGATGTCACTTTATGATTTGTGTCGGATTTGTTTAGTCCCTTTTGGGGGCAAGACGGAAGAACCACATCATGATGATGTGGAGGGATTTATTAATACTATCACTGTAGGGGAAACTAGGAAGGTTTCCGATGCACGAATCACTAGCATACATTTTCCTGTCTTACGTTACTTTGCATTATTTGCTAGTCGTTGCTTAATTGGTCGCGGAAACTGTGGAAACCTTAGTATCCCTGATATTATTATTTTGCTCCATGGTTTATACAGTGATAACACTTTTAGTATGGGCGGCATTATTGCTATACGGTTAAGTATGAACCGTACTAAGGGTCCCATCTTTGGAGGCATCTATGCTACATGCCTAGCTGCACATTTTAACATACCTATTAGGCATGCTAAGAAGGAAGAAAAAGTGCTGCCTCGTGTTTATCTAGATTATAAAAGTATGGTGGCACATGATTTTATTGTTAAGAATAGGGCAGGAGAGCTTAAATATCAATTGTTCTTTAATAAACATCATCCTGAGACCATTACTCTCCCTGCTCCTGCTTTCTTT
Source organism: Triticum aestivum (assembly GCF_018294505.1). Lineage (NCBI taxonomy): Eukaryota > Viridiplantae > Streptophyta > Magnoliopsida > Poales > Poaceae > Triticum > Triticum aestivum. Next base: position 488,226,357 of record NC_057803.1, read on the forward strand.
GATTATCAGGCAAGAGGAGGATATACTATTACCAGAGAGGAGGCAGATGAGTACGAGAGGAGAGCGGAGGCCGCTTGTCGCCACACTGCAGCTCAAGAGGTGATAGCCGCTGCATCACAATACGACCCCAACAACTATTATTATGGATATCAGCCAGGCCAGCCGTGGCCATAGACCAACTTAGGCCAAAAGCCTAAGCTTGGGGGAGTACGTATTTCTCACCGACATTACATTTATGTTCACACACACTCATTGCTAGATGTCGGTGCTCATGCTTTTTCATTGTATCATCCATGCTAGTTTATTTTCTTTTATGCTTTCTTCTTGTGTGTTTAATAAACCTTAAGAAAAACAAAAAAAATCAGTTGTAGCTTTTAATTAATTTTACTTTCCATGCTTGCAGTAGTAATTAAAAAGAAAACCCAAAAATATTCCCTGTTCTTCTTTTGCTTGTTGGGAGCTTTCCCGTGTAAATAGTTTTATTTCTTTTCTTTTCTTTGGGGGTCAGTAGGAGAAGACCATGATTAAATTGTTGAAATGGCTCTTATATGCATTATTGTTTATCTGACAAAAGAGCCCATATTGCCTTGTCTTCTCATGTTTATTGATTGCTCATAGATTGCAGCTTAGTCCAATGCACGTGCACTCTTTTTATTATTCACATCGTTCGGTCGTGCAAGTGAAAGGCAATTATGGTGATATATGATGGACTGACTGAGATGAGAAAAGCTAGTACGAACTCGACCTCTTCTGTTTTTGTAAATATGATGAGTTCATCGTTCTTGATTCAGCTTGTTATGAATAAACATGTTTGCAATGACAATTAGAGATCATAGTTGCTTGTGCCATGCTTGATTAGCTATGAGTTATAATGGTTTACCTTGCGTGCCAACATGCTATTAAAATGGTTATGATGTGGTATGATAGGCGGTATCCTCCTCTGAATGATTTAAGTGACTTGACTTGGCACATGTTCACGCATGTAGTTGAAACAAATCAACATAGCCTTCACGATATTTATGTTCATGGTGGATTATATCCTACTCATGCTTGCATCCAATGTTTATTAATTTTAATCCATGTACATGACTGTTGTCGCTCTCTAGTTGGTCGCTTCCCAGTCTTTTGCTAGCCTTCACCTATACTAAGCGGGAATACTGCTTGTGCATCCAAACTCCTTAAACTGCAAAGTTATTCCACATGAGTCCACTATACCTTCCTATATGTGGTATCTACCTGCCGTTCCAAGTATTGTATGTGCCAAACTCTAAACCTTCATATAATCATCATGTTTTGTATGCTCGAATAGCTCATGTATCAACTAGGGCTATCTATATCTTCCATGTTAGGAGGGTCATTCTCAAGAGGAGTGGACTCCGCTCCTCACTCACGAGATAAATGGCTGGTCACCGGGATGCCTAGTCCCATGCTTTATGCAAACTAAATCAAAATAATTGCAAACAAAACTCCCCCTGGGACCTGATGTATGTTGGAGGCACTCGTTGTTTCGAGCAAGCCATGGATTGATGTTTGTTGGTGGAGGGGGAGTATAAACTTTACCATTCTGTTTGGGAACTGCCTATAATGTGTGTAGCATGGAAGATATCGCCATCTCTTGGTTGTTATGTTGACAATGAAAGTATACCGCTCAAAATGTTATTCACCTCTATTTCAAAACGAGCTCTGGCACCTCTACAAATCCCTGCTTCCCTCTGCGAAGGGCCTATCTATTTACTTTTATGTTGAGTCATCACCCTCTTATTAAAAAGCACCAGTTGGAGAGCACCGCTGTCATTTGCATTCATTACTGTTAATTTATATTGGGTGTGACTATGATTGGATCTCTTTTACCATGAATTACAATGTCTAGTCAGTCCTTGATATTTAAAGGTGCTCTACATTTATGTTTTGTGGTCTCAGAAAGGGCTAGCAAGATACCATCTTGTTATATCATATTATGATTGTTTTGAGAAAGTGTTGTCATCCGATTTTATTATTATGGCTTGCTAGTTGATTATGCTATTGATATGAGTAAACATGAGACCTGAGAATTATTGCAAATATGGTTAGTTATAATCTTTGCTGAAAACTTGAATGCTAGCTTGACATATTTACAACAACAAGAGCAAACAGAGTTTGTAAAAGTTTTTATTTATTTCTTTCAGTTTGTCAACTGAAGTGCTTGAGGACAAGCAACGGTTTAAGCTTGGGGGAGTTGATACGTCTCCAACGTATCTACTTTTCCAAACACTTTTGCCCTTGTTTTAGACTCTAACTTGTATGATTTGAATGGAAGTAACCCGGACTGACGCTGTTTTCAACAGAATTGCCATGATGTTGTTTTATGTGCAGAAAACAAAAGTTCTCGGAATGACCTGAAACTCCACGGGATATCTTACAATAAATAATAAAAAATCCTCACCAAAGATGAAGACCAGGGGGCCCACACCCTTCTCACGCTCGTGGCCCCCCTGGAAACCCGCCGACTCCAACTCCAACTCTATATAACTGCTTTCGGGGAGAAAAAATAGGAGAGAAGAAATCATCGCGTTTTATGATACGGAGCCGCCGCCAAGCCCTAAAACCTCTCGTGAGGGCTGATCTGGAGTCCGTTCGGGGCTCCGGAGAGGGGGATTCGTCGCCGTCGTCATCATCAACCATCCTCCATCACCAATTTCATGATGCTCACCGCCGTGCGTGAGTAATTCCATCGTAGGCTTGCTGGATGGTGATGGGTTGGATGAGATTCACCATGTAATCGAGTTAGTTTTGTTAGGGTTTGATCCCTAGTATCCACTATGTTCTGAGAATGATGTTGCTATGACTTTGCTATGCTTAATGCTTGTCACTAGGGCCCGAGTGCCATTATTTCATATCTGAACCTATTATGTTTTCATCAATATATGAGAGTTCTAGATCCTATCTTGCAAGTCTATAGTCACCTATTATGTGTTATGATCCGTTAACCCCGAAGTGACAATAATCGGGATACTTACCGGTGATGACCGTAGATTGAGGAGTTCATGTATTCACTATGTGCTAATGCTTTGTTCCGGTTCTCTATTAAAAGGGGGCCTTAATATCCCTTAGTTTCCATTAGGACCCTGCTGCCGCGGGAGGGTAGGACAAAAGATGTCATGCAAGTTCTTTTCCATAAGCACGTATGACTATATTCGGAATACATGCCTACATTACATTGACGAATTGGAGCTAGTTCCGTGTCACCCTATGTTATGACTGTTACATGATGAACCGCATCCGGCATAATTATCCATCATTGATCCAATGCCTACGAGCTTTCCATATACTGGTTTACGCTTATTTACTTTCCCGTTGCTATTGTTACAATCACTACAAAATACCAAAAACATTACTTTGCTTTCATTACTCTTTTGTTACCGTTACCATCACTATCATATTACTTTGCCACTAAACACTTTGCTGCAGATACTAAGTTTCCAGGTGCGGTTGAATTGACAACTCAGCTGCTAATACTTGAGAATATTCTTTGGCTCCCCTTGTGTCGAATCAATAAATTTGGGTTGAATACTCTACCCTCGAAAGCTGTTGCGATCCCCTATACTTGTGGGTTATCAGGGCGCGACATGGCCTGTCCGGTGGTGGAGGCGGCTAGCGTCGGGGACGTCGGGGTCATGCTGCGCGGGGACGTTGGGTCCGTGATCCGACGAGGATGTAGGTCGTCGGGACGGTGGCTCAGGCGAGACCTAGACAGCGAGTAGATGTCAACAAGATGCGCATGGTTACGATATCAAAATGAAGAAGTTTGGAGGCAAGGGTGTGGTCATCGGAGACGTATTTCTCCGGCAGAGTTGGCTCAGCCGGCGAGATGCAAATGAACGGGGCGACGGCTGTGAGCGGCGTGGAGTTGTGCGAGATGGTGAGGAAGAAAGAGGAGGCCAGGGGCCTTTTATAGGTGTAAAGAGGGAGCGCGGGACTGCGGGATAAGCACTATCCCGAGAGGCCTCTCCGGCGGTTGCAGACGAGCGGGCTCGAGGCTCTGTCCCGTGCGGCTCGGCGAGTGGGTGGAGGCGATGCGGAGCGGAGTCCACCAGTCAGTGGTGGCGGCGGGTAGCGAGCGAGACGGGGCGCGGGACGGTCGACCGGCGCGGAGGGTCTCGGGCGCGGGAGCAGGCTACGGCCAAAAGGCCGGCTCGGCCATGCGGTTCGGTCCTGGGCCGAACCCAGTTTCGGTCCATGCAGTGCGTGTGTTTTGTTTTTAAAACAACAAGAAAAACTACAAACAGAGGAAAATAAATGAAATTTACATAGGCATATTGTATACCAAAATGTTCAGAAAAAACCCAAGAATAAGATGAACTATTTTTCAAGTTCAACTAAATTCCAAAAAAATCATAAAAGTCAAATAGTGCTACTGTTGCATTTTAAATCAATAAAAGTCGTTTTTAAAATACCAAAATTATTTCAAATTTATTTTCTCCTAATTCTCCATTAAAGGAATCATTTTACCCTTATTTACATTTATTAATTTTTAGGAGAAAATTAATTTGAAATTAAAACCAATAACTCCCAAGAGGATTTGAAAATTGGAAATTCAAGTAACTTCAAAGTGACTTTCAAGTTATTTCTTTGAAACTTCCAACTCTCTTTCTTCAAATTTGAGGAAGTCATTTTATCTTCTCTCATGAACTCATTGAGTTGCTTAAAGTTTCTAAATTTGAAATATTTCAAATGGAATTCAAATCATTTTCAAATCCCTTTTCTTTAAATGGAAGAAGTCATATTATCTTCACTCTTGGGTTTTGGTGATGAAATGAATTTGAATTCATGGAGATCAAAATGCAAAGGTGAAAGTTTGGGAATCTCCTTTTATTCCCTCTCATTCAACTTTCAAAAATAATTTTCAAATTCCACTCAGTTTCACACAATCAATCACACAACAATCAAACAAACACTCATAAATATTTATTTAATATAACATTCCAAAATTTAGAATTTTGGGATATTGCAAACTACCACCCCTAAAATGAATCTCGTCCTCGAAATTGACAGAGGCTAGAAAGAATGTTAGGTTTGGAGGGTCTTCTTGGAAATCCATTGATCACCACAAAGGTCTTGGGTGCTACCACCCTTAGAAGCATGGTTATGGTTCCGTCCTTTGGGTTGATAGTGTCGGCCTTCTCATATTCTCCTGGATAACTCCCTCACTGGTGCTCTTCTGGTAAGGGCATAACCTTTTCCTCAAAATCTTGAGTCCTTGCATCAAAATAAGATCCTTCCGAGACTGGGTCCTCTTAGTTGACAGGTCTGTCGCCAATGCTAAACAACCATCAAAAATCTCATGGGGGTTAACAATTACTGGTTCCTCTTGCAAGAAATGGGTATGGGTTGAATCTCACTGTATAACCTATGAATGGCAACGAGTGCGTGTACAGGGTTTCCATCGTCCTGCCATTCTAAGTCTTTTGGTTTGTCGTGTCGACACTCTTCTAGGGTTTTAAGGCTCTCTGGTTTTCCATCAACTTATGGTAGCTCATGATAGAAGTCTCCGGTATGGGGGCCAATCCATCCCGTACTTGAATCATTACCACATACGAAGATAGTGAATCCATATTCTAACACTTGGGCATCCTCACAAGCATTGCAGAACTTCTCTTCTCCACGAATTGGGTTCGGGTAAAACCATTGGTTCTGCAAGCCAAACAAAACCTCTATCGCTTCTTCACAACTCTCGGGTTTACGTAACCTCCTATGAAACGTTGCTCATGAAATCACTACTTCTTCCAGAATTCTTCTTGCAACAAGGTTGTGCTTTCTCCTTTTTAAATCCCGAGTCATGTGAGTTATGGCCCACTTCAACACTTGTATATCTTTAACTCGTCCTTGGAGTTACTATTGTTCCATATTCCAACATTACATCTCCTTTAAATCCAATAGCACTTCATTCCTTCATACTCTTGGGGTAACCATCTGAACTAAAACAAAACTCCAACTTATTTTGTCCAAACTCCAACTATATATGGAACAACATTTTCCTTTCCATCGGTCTAGTGTTCACACAGGATATTACCATTAGAATAAAATGTATTGGTTCATTCATAATTCATAGTCTATTCATATCAAATCCTTTATTACATCCTTAACCACTTCTCAAAACTCAAATTTCAAAAGTACTCTATTACAAATGTTGCCATCCACATAGTTTGGTATGGTCAAGCATTACTTCCATCTTTATTCATTTGCCCTACTTGAAGATGCTTCAATCCTACTGGAATTGTGCAATGTGATCCTTGAAATCATCGATCTTCTGCTTCAACATGATGGGCATGAGCTTCATATCCATCATCTCGGCATGCACCTCTCTCAGGTATTCCTGACTGTGACGGTGTCTTCGAGTATTTCTCCAATCTGACATATGGCTTCCATAGCAGTTTCATGAGTAGAGTCAAAGAATGTTGCTCGTGGTACTCGAGAAATGAAAAAGTATTTCCCCTTAGTCTTTGGGCAAACTCCCTTCACACGGCGGAGCTGTACCTCCATGTACCAAAGTTCAACTCCATTCTCCATGAAAGGATAACCCTTGTAAACTCCATCTCCTTCAAGATGAATGTGCTTCATCATGTCCTTCAGGATCTTTGGGTAATCCTGATCACTAGTTAGGGTCATGATCGTTTCTGGGCCCTTGAGAAAAGACTCGTAAGGGTTGTCATCTGCATGTATAAGTTGGAAGGGGTACTCAGGATACTGTATGTATTTCCTTGGGTGAAATGTGGTTGTTCTTCCCGGGAAAGGTTTTGGGCCAGCTTGTCCATGGGTTCAAGGTTTAAGTCTGGGTGACATAGTGAGAGAGGTGCTCACAATCAACAAACAACTCATGACACCTCATATGAGATTCCAAACATATCAACTTTTATTGCTGCATGAACTATTACAATTCCCATTTCATAACTCAACTCAACATCCCCAACAAAAATAAGTGCATTCCACATTTTTACATTCTTTATTTCGATATCAAGATCTCAACTACTTAGCTCAAGCTTTCATCTAATCTGAACATTCCCTAGCAAAATGTCATGCTTGCTTGCAGCAAAAACAAATGACTTTCGATTAATCTTTGGGCTTCTTGGGGAGGGTGTCAGCTCTTTGAGTTCTTGGCTTCTTCTCTGGACAATTATCAACGTAATTACCTAAATCCTTGCACCAGTAACACATGATATGACTCAGGTCCTTCTTTGCAGAAATTGGGTTGTTTTGGGGATGCCTTTGTTTTCGCTTCTTGGGGTTTTCCGTAATGATCAAAGCTTCTATTTCCTGAGGGTCAAACTTCACTTTTGCTGTCGGGAAGTCTCCGAGATACTCTTGGCTTTCCTTCATACAATACTGTGAGAAATGTCCTTATTCTCCACATGAATAGCACGCGTTGGAGTGAAATCTGTTTAGGCCTTCTTCTTCAGGGTCCTCAAGAACTTCCTTCATCATGGGTTCTTTTATACTTTCCATGTGGGCTTCTTTCTGCTGCTTGGTATTTTTTTGTACCTTGGGGTAAACATGACACTAAGCAGAGCAGTGCATAGTTCCTTCACTCAGGAAACAAGTCACCTGCCTAGCTCAGCATTCTCCGGTTGGGTGATTTTCATCACAATGAGGGCATCCATCCTTGTGTTCTTCATGGGTGTGTCCTATTTCTCCATAGATCTTGCATGCACAAGGCTTCTGCACTTTAGGGTCACGGGGCTTCTGGATAAAACGAGACCTCAGTAGAATTGTCTTGAATTTTTCCCAAGCATTTACTCCATTCCATCCTTGTATGGCTTGATGTATCTCTCGCCATGTTGCAGCACCTTGTGTGATGCACCATCACTACAAAAAAGACACATTTGGGACACTTTTGGCCAAACAATTTTTTTCTGTCATACTTATGACACTTCTATGACGATAATTGTGACAAAACCCGGTATCATCATAGATGCTGTGGGGTCCTACTTCTATGACAAAAAATCATGACAGAAAATGGGCTTTTTGTCCTGGGTGGGCCGGAGACACAGCTGCTTGACATTCTTTGGGCCGTCCATGACGGAAAAAAACATGGTAGAAGCGAGGGCGAGGAAAATATTGGGGAGTTCCCGGGTACGGTGGGTGGTCGGGGGTCGATGGATGCGCGTATCTCTCGTACATATGCACGTGTGTGCAAGGCGTTGTGCTCTAACTGAACCCGAGTGAGGCGTTGGGCTCTAACTAAACCCGAGCGATTGCACTGCAGGCTACGCGTTACTGAACCCGAGCGATCGATCGATCCCTTGCTGTTAACCGAACCTGAGTGATTCCTTCGCTACTACTGCTAACTGAAGCCGATCGATGCTACCTCTGGATGAACAGTGAGTGTTATTGGGGGGGGGGGTTGGATGAATAGTTCCCGGTGGGGATTTGGATGAACAGGAACCCGTGGTAGTAGAGGTTGTTGCCGCTGGATGAACATGACCCCGATCGGTCGAGCCGGTTGGGGGGGGGGGGGTGGATGAACAGGACCCCGTGGAGGGCTAGATGAACACGACCCCGTGGAGGGCTGGTTTAGCAGTAGCCGGCGGAGTGCTGAATGAACAGTAGCCCGTGGAGGGGTGGTTGAACAGGACCCCGTGGAGAGGGCTGGTTGAACAGTAGCCGGTGGAGGAGCGTGCGATGGAGGCTAGATGAACAGGAGCCCGTGGATGAACAGTCGCAGGTGGAGGCTGGAGGAGGTCGACGGTGGATGAACCGTAGCCCGTGGAGGCCGGAGGAGGTCGACGGTGGAGATGAACAGTATCCCGTGGAGCACCGTTTTGCGGTACACCTCACCCCTCCTGATGAACAGGACCCCCGTTTCAACCGTAGCGCTCCAACACAAGTCTGTTTCCTCTGTTTTGCGGTACGCCACACCCCTCCCGATCAACAGGACCCCGTTTCCACCGTAGGAGGTCCGTTTCCTCCGTTTTGCAGTAAGCCAAACCCCTCCCGATGAACAGGATCACGTTTCGACCGTGGCCGGTCGAACACAAGGCCGTTTCCTCCGTTCTGCGATAAGCCAGGCCTCGTTTCCATCAGCTGTTCCATCCAAGCCGGTTGGCTCCCGATGGACAACACACATTCCATTGCCTCCTGATGAACACGAGCATTCCGTTGCCTCCCCATGAACACGACGACGGTGCAGCTTCTCCGTTCCGACCGAACAATGTACACGAGCCCTGGCCGTATGTATGGGCGAGTAGGCGTTCGAGACCCCGCCCGTATGTACGTACATGACCGTATTTTCTTTCTTGCACCCTGGCCGTTGTACGTACGTGTACATGCTACGTGCGCGCCTCCACTACGACACGTGCGCGCCTCTACTACGACACATGCGCGCCTCTACATCGACCAGTATGTACGTACACATTCGCGACCAGAATGACAATGCTACGTACGCTTCGACCAGGTGGGTCCGGACTGTCAGGCACTTCCTTGCGTGCGAAGATGTAGCTGGCGGGTCCCAGTAGTCAGGGGGGAAACATTTTTTCACGATATACGGTGGCCCATCCAATGAGTCCCTGCTGTCAGGTGGAGGAATCATTATTTTCCGCGTAATAAGGAGGCACTTCCTTGCTGCGGCCGTGGACCCAACTGTCAGCCTCTCCATGTACAGTACTCTTCCGATGGAAGTCGTTCCTTGACCATGTTGACCACGCCGCGCCGAGAGCACCAGGGCTGTGGACCATGGCGAGGCCTAGGAAGGGGACGACACGAAGCCGTGGAAGACGCGGCAGTGGTTGCCCACACGGAGAGGAGTACGAGGATTCACTAGTTCGGCTATGGTGTGAGGCTGCCGTTGCCGCAGAATAACAGGGGGTGTGGGTGAGTAGAGGGATGGCCAGGCCAGCGGTGGGAGTAGTAGGGGGCGGTGAGGCTTCCGCGGCATCACAGCCGACCATGGGAGGTAGGAGCACACGGCACGACCGGCGCTAGTTTGGGCGGCTGGAGCAAGAAGACCAGAGGTTGAAGAAGCACTAGGGCCGTTGGATGGACATCGTACGGTCACTGGAGATAGAATCGGTCATATTGACTAAGTTGACAAAGCCCTCCGTCCCCGTCAACTTAGTAGGCCCACAAGTCAGCCTCCCACTATGGTGGGTCACAACTAGCAGGGGGTATTCATTTTTTTGTGCGTAATAAGGAGGCACTTCCTTGCGTGCGAAGATATAGCTGGTGGGTCCGACCTGCACCAGGGAGAATGTTTTTTTCATGAAATACAGAGGCTCACCGGTGGGTCCCAGCTATCAGGCGGAGGAATCATTATTTTGCGCATAGTAAGGAGGCATTTCCTTGCGTGTGGCCGTGGACCTAGCTGTCAGCTTCTCCACGCACAGTCTACTTCCGATGGATGTCGTTCGTTGACCATGTTGACGACTTCGCGCCGAGCGCATCCAAGGTGGTGGACGACGGTGAGGCCCCGAACAGCAATGAGCCGGAGACGGGAAGACGCGGGAGTAGAGTCGCAGACGAAGAGGTGTACGAGGGTTAACTGGTTATGGTGCGGAGTGGTTCGGCAGTCGGTGGAGAAGAACAGGAGGTGTGGAGGGATGGACGGATGGCCTGGCCAACGGTGGGGTAGCGCTTCATAGCTAAGCGTGCTAAGTAGAGCTGCTAGCAGCAGGAGGTGGGAGCAGGTGGTCCCGTCGGCACTGGAGGAAGAAGACGAATGATTGAAGATGGATGCCGGTCGTTGGATGTGAATCCAACGACTAACGATGTCAGAATCATTTATTGACTAAGTTGACAACGACTTGCGTTGGCTTCGACCTATTGGCCCACATTTCAGCCTCCAAAAATGTGGCACATATTCAAACCATTTTTTTTCAGAATTTGTAGTCAATTTGATCTTTTTTTAGAATTAGAGTTCATTTGCTGGGTTGGGTGAACAAATAATGTAGCGTCCATGCGGCCATTTATTTTTTTCCTAAAAAATTACAGGCCATTTGCACTTTCTCGAAATACACGATTTTGCTGGGCTGATTCTAATTATATTCTTGGGTTGGGCGCAGCAATGTTATTTTAAACAATAAGTGATTTATTATTACATTGGGCTGAGCATTTTGTTATAAATATATTTAAATAATAAGTGATTTATTATTACATTGGTCCTTAAATTTTACTAAGCTTTTTGTACACAATCACCAGGATTTTCGTTGCCAAAAAAATCCAGGATTTTATTGTTAAGAAATTATTTTTATAAGTGAATAAGATGTGGGATATTGTTTTCTTATATATGTAAGTATCTGTTAAATATATGATGAAAATAACAATAATATATAATAACATATAAAATAATTTAAATATATATATTATAGTTAGGAGGGAAACATAAGTTGGACCAGGCGTTCCTATTCTTATATAGAAAAATAGAACAGACCTCCGCGTTTTGTTCAAAAAAGTACATAAATTGGGATGCCGATGTTTCAGGAAAAATAAAATCTCGGATGGGAGGTCCATAGGCCGATCGATACATGACGGCCCTTGAAAAATACAAACCGGCATGTCGTGGGCTGCGCATGTTAAAAAACGAAACCTATACGGGGCAGCCCAAAACCCAGCTGATACTTGTTGCCCCAGTGATAATAAATGATACCTGCCCGCTCCCCGGCTTCGTTGTGAATTTATCTCCTATAGTAACTACGTTGAAGCACCTAAAGAATTGTAACTATGTTGACAAACCCATGGGACCCAACGTCAGTATAGCATTAGGATGAAGTATTTTTGCGATGAGGCACTTGCTTGCGTATGACCATAGACCTGGTGGGTCCCGACTGTCCGCCTCTCCATGTACAGTCCTCTCCAGATTCCTCTCGTTTGTTCAACATGTTCACAATGGTAGACAGCGGCGCCGCGGCGAGCGCACAAAGGCACAGGAGGAGATCGGACCACCTGAGGCAGTGCCTTGTTTGTAACCAAAGTACTGAACTAGCCCAGTGGCAAAGTGACACTACCCGACGGTTGTTCCGCCTGGGTTCGATTCCACCTGATGCAGGGAAAATATCTCCAATTTTTTTGCCTCTGCCATTATTAACATGTGGGTCCCCATTATCATCTATGCTTACCATGTCCAACACTTGCCAAAACTTCGTCCCTTGTTTTCTCTATTTTTCGCACCCTCGACATTGTGTGGGCATTTTGAAAATAGCATACCTTTTTGATTGTGCATCATATGAAGATGTGCTATGCATGAATGTTGATCAGCATGATGTTAAACGCCTGGTAGTTCCATTTTCGACCATGAATAAAACTTCCAACATGATGTTAACCATGTTAATATAAATGCTCTGCCTAGTTAATGTGTTTTGAATTTCAGTATGAATGATGTTAATACTGAAAATCTTGGTCAATTATGACCCAGAATAAAAGGGATACTAGTTAATGTGGGGTCGCTTTCTTAATTTATGGGTAAATTGATTTTGATTTTGATCCAGTCACAGCGCGCCGGCTCTCTCGTCCAATCCTAAGAGCATCTCCAGTCGTTCGGCCCCCCCAAGGCACCCCCGGTGCTTTTTTGGCCCTTCCCCCGGCGCGAATTTGGCACTGGGGGCGTTCTTGGCCCAGCCACGCCCCCAGCCCTGGCCCCAATGACGCCCTGTTTTTTTGAATCTGCAGTTCCCTCTACAAAAAAACGCAATAGTTCGGCGACCACTCGCCACAGCTCGGCGATCATCTCACATAGTTCGGCATAGCGAATAAAAATGGGAGGCGAGAGTGCATCAAATGACGGCTGCATGGATGTCCTCGGCGGCACCGTCCTGTGTTTCTGCATTGGCTTCGGCGTCGGTGTCGGCGTTGTTGTCCGTAGGTGGCATCCATGGGGTGCCGGGTGTCGATGTAGGCGACACGTCGTCGCTGGGGCTTGCCGGCCGGGTTGACGCATTGGTCGTGGTAGTGAGTGTCTCCGTCGGCAGGCCATCCATGATGAGGCCACACTCCCGCATGTACCACTCCCTGATCGGCCCGTCCATCGCCGACACTTCTGTCACGTCTGCTGCCATTAGGAAGGCCAAGTCGGTGTTCCTCTTCTTGGCGGCTACATTTGTCCGGAGCATGTCGAGCTTGATCTGGCCTGTCGACATGATCGCCGACCAGCACGCGTTTGCTTTCGCCTCCCTCTCAACGGTGTGGTTCTTGGCGTCAGCGATGCACTACTCGATGGACGCCTATAGACGCTCGGCGTTAGGCGCGGCGTCCCTTGCCGACTTGGCCTTCTTGTTGCCATCCGAGCGGCCAGCCGATGCCCCGGGCGCCGACGCGTCCGGCTGGTACGTCTCCCTCACATTGGCCAACGTGCTCCGGACGTCTGTCCACTTCTCACACTTGTCGATCTGGGAAAACACATGGAGGTACTTGAAGTCCTGCTCGGGGCTACTGTCCTGCCGAAACATGGCGAACATGCGCAGCATCTGCGGCGAAAGAGAAAAATTGTCGGCGAGGTAGAAGGAATAAACGAGGCAGCGACCTGTGTGTCCATACCTTTCCCTCACTGCTCTCGCCGCTCTCTGGTCGAGCAGCGACCTCCTCGACGATCCCATGCCATTTGTTGCACGTCGCCTGGATGATCGCCCAGTGATTCGCCATGGACTTTTCGCCGCGTATCATGTGGATGCCGGCGAATTGCGGGTCGACCAACTTCCGGTCGTCAAACTCCGACTTGATGCGCTCCCAGTACGCGTCGGCGCTCTGGTTCGTGCCGGTGATCACGTCGAGGTAGACGACCTTCCATGCTTCGGCGAGGCATTCATCCTCTTTGGCCATCCACTTGACGCATGGCTCCCTGGTCCTGGGTCCGCGCTTCCTCTTCATCCCGTTCCTCGCCGCCGCAGGCGCCTGCTTGTCCTGCTCCTCCTCGTCAGTGTCCTTCTCCTCCTCATCGGTGAAGTCCTGCTCGGCGCCCACATCGGCAGCGTCATAGAGCTCCTCGGCGAATCCAGGGGAAGCGGCGGCCGCAGCCGAGCCGCTCGTGATGATGTCATCCATGTCGGCGTCCGTCGACTCCTCGCTGCCGTGTTGCGACGATGATGCCTGCGAGTAGAGCAGGGCACCACCACGCAAATTCATCATCGGCGGCATCGGGGAGGCGACGTAGTCCGACGGAGAGTAGTTGTATGGGGGGTACTGGATGCCGGCGAACGCAGGAGACGACGTGCGCTGCCCGTGCGAGAAGGCGGTGTTGGGGTTGAACCCACCGTGGACGTCACCATTGCCATAGCCAAGGGATGGCGCGCACCCCCATGGCTGGGGCGGAGGCGTAAAGCTGGCTGGTGACCCGACGCTCGGCTGACTCCAGGCAACCTGATGATGGCTGGGAGGAGGCATCATCCGGGCGCTAGCCGCCGCCTCCGCGGCATGCTCTTGCTGCTTCTTGGACCTGTTCCGCTGGTCGGTGGTGGCGGCCGCCCCCCGTACGATGTCCGCCTTCCACTCGGCGTTCGACATCCCAGGCGGCTTTGACGGCGGCGCCCTCGGCTTCCTCTGCTTCGGCGGCGGGGCATCAGCATCCGCGGCAACGGCGGGCCTGGCGGCGGTGTATTTTTTCGGCGGCATGGTGGCGCGCAGCGAGAGGAATGGCGGGAGAAAGGGGGGGTGGAGGGAAGTGGGGGAGGAAACGGCGGGAAAAGGAAGACACTCACCGACAAGCAGGACCCACGCGCCTTTTCGCTTTGTCTGGCATCCCCAGGCGCCCCCAATGCACCGGGTTCGCCCAGGGTCTACCGGCGCCAGTTTCGGCCCAATCCGGCGAAAAAATTAGTCCTGGGGGCGCGGCTGGGCCGATTTTTCGGCGCCGGCACCGAAAAAGTGGCCTGAGGGGGCTGTTGGGGGCGTGACTGGAGACGCTCTAAATCGCTCCCACACGCTCCTCTCGCTCTTCTCCATTGCAAAACCACCTCCTCTCCTTTCCATCTCCATTCCATAACCACCGCCTCGCCTCTCCCTCTTCTCCATTGCAAAACCACCTCCTCTCTCCTCGGACGAGGATCCCCTGACTTACCCCATCCTGCCATTGAGACACTAATACATGGGTCCCACCAAGCGCGGGGTCCACCCGTCAGCGACCGAAAGGCAGGGAAACCTCTCCTCTCCAACATCTCCATTCCAAAACCACTGTCTTGCCTCCCCTCTTCTCCCTTGCAAAACCGCCCCCTCTCCTCTCCATCATCTCCATTCCAAAACCACCGTCTCGCCTCTCCATCTTCTCTATTGCAAGACCACTGTCTCTCCTCCCATCTTCCAAAGCTAGCACCAGACCACTCAAAAGGACATCTATGGAGATGATGCATCAGTGAATCAGGCAGATCACCGGTGGCGACCAGGCAATGTTAGCCAGGTTGAAGGAGATCCTTACTTGGTTTGACAATGAGTGGGAGATTTTGAGGACGGTGAGGGCCATGTGGAAATGTATGCGAAAGAGCGAGACAGCGGCGATGTACTCCTCGACAGTAGTCACGCCGCAGTTCTTCGAGTTCATCGAGTATCTCCTCTGGGCGATGGAGCAGACAAATTCTCCCGAGGCGAAAGTCAGGCGGAGGTGGTGGGCGTACAGGTCGAAGGTCGAGCACCCAAAGGATAATGAATCGATCGAGTACGGTGTGCCGTTCGTGAGGGTGCAGAGCCAGCCAGAGCCACATGAGTATTTGTTCTACCACCACAAGAGGAGGCCGGATGGTGCGACATCACTTCCCTGCCGCTCTCCACGGTTCCCTCGATGCTCGTCTCATTTCAACGGCGTCGGTAGGGTTTAAGGTAAGCTTCGCACTAACCTAATCTTCCATCTGCTCATGCTTACAATCAGTGTGACAACTAATAAAAATCATGCTTACAATCAGTCTCCGAGTACTACACCAATCACCCTAAAATAGCTCGGGACCTTTGGGTCAAAGTTGTGACACTGTGTACAAATAGAGAAAAATAGATTGGTGCTTCTTTCAGAAAAGAGTACTCCCTAGAAAACTGCCAATATAAGCTACTAGTATTTTTTTGAAGTCTAAGCTACTAGTATTTGGTTAGAGGATTTGCTGCCGAGAAAGATCTATCCACAGTGAGCGCCACACATCCCACTGGTGGTGGTGGATGCCAATGCTTAGATGGAGCAGGGTTGGTGTCGGTAATTTTTACTTGGCACCTCGCACTCTGCATATATGCTGGTTCCATCCGTACATTTATGCAGTTCCACCAAAATGCAGCTGAATAATCCTATTTGCACAGATAATGAAAAATCATGATTACATTATAGTGGCACTAGTTGATGAAACATACACTACTAAATAGAAGAAAAATATTGTGATAGTATCATAGTATGCCATGCTGCGAGGGTGAGATGGGCCCTGCGACGCCTCATACGGTACACCTCATACTGGAAATTGACCCAAGTCTCCCTGATACACCCTCTGCCAGTGATGAACATCAGTGTACAATGGTAGTACAAGGAGAGGCCTTGAGACATTCCAAGCTCTATTTTTGTGCAGATCAACTAAAATTAAGCACCCCAGTTTGCAAAAACGCTTAAACATTAACAATCGGACTAGTTGATGAAACATATACTAACAAAGAGAAGCACTTTCTTTATCTACATTGGAAATGAAATGATAGAGAGGACACTCGCTCTATTTTAACTGTATTATTACTTCATTTTATCAGTGGCACTAGGGTCGAGCAGGTGGCAAATGAGGTGTACCGTGCGTCGCAAGTATGGAGGCCAGGGGTGCTTAGATTGGGATGCTAAAGCTGGCTCTATCTTCCCCCTGATGTCTTTGTGGTAGCATTTGGATTGTAATCCAAACTTGGTTGAGCTGGTGTTGCGTCCCCCTACCTGCCTAGCTTATGTGGTGAACTTGTCTCCTGCTAGTACTCAGTCCGGTCTAGTAGTAGTTGCATAACTGCCCGTTTACACTGACATGTTGTCGGATAATGGTTCTCTATGGTATGGTTTCTTTAATGAAATCAGAGGAAACCTGCTCTTTCGATATATAAAAAATATCTATGGCACTAGCGGTGCCAAAACATTGCCTGAAATTAATAGTGCCACTAGATTAAGGTGCAAAATAATAACATTACTGCTTTATCATGGCAGTGCCAAAATAGTAGCAGAAGAGCAGACTCAACATGCATGATCTTTGGCAAACTGTCAGACCAAAAATCCACATACCATGTGATGGGAACCATATCTGCAGTCAACGCCATCGTAGAAGGGATGACACCAGTCACCAACATGGATGATTCAATTCATGGGACCTTTTGGTGCAGTTCACCTAAAATGAAGCAATGTCCCATGAGCTAGCAGCTTCTTCTTCATTTTTTTAAGAAAAGGGCTTCAGCCCCCGTTCCATTTCCATCAGAAAACGAAACCCACAGAGCTTATTCTTCAATAGTTGCAATAAAATTGAGCAACATCAAGGTTGGTTGTGAAGCTCCTGGAATGTTCAACTATAATCTGGATATGATTTGTGCAGTTCAACTAAGATCAAGCGTGAAATGTATGTCTCTGTTTGCACAAAAAGGGTGGAAAGGAGGGTGACAAACAAGTGATTAAACATACATCAAATGAAAAGAAGCATGTTCCTTATCTGAATGGAAATCCTACAAGGACAGTAGCAATTTCTAAAGCAGCAACATTGCTAGATATTAGTGTGGGAATTAGGATTAACTATGACAACTGTTAAATATGACATTACTTTAATGGTGCGATTGCTTCATTTTACCAGCAACATTACATTAACAGCTGCTACAGAGTCGGTATTTGGGCACGGGAGAGTAGGTGGACCAGGACCGTTGCATTTCTAACGAAAAGAAGCAACTTATCTTAATGGGAAATTTAGCAGGACATTGAAAACAACATTGGTTTAACGTGTCCTTACTTTTAACAGTGCGACTGCTACATTTTACCAGTGGCATTACATAAGAGTGGCTCGGGGCAACAAACATCAGAACAGGATATCTCGGTTGGTCCCATTTTTGTTCGGTATAGCCACCTTATACTGTGTGAGGCTAGCAAATCTAGTGCTGGACTTACTCTGTTGACTTGTCCCCCAGTCCCCACTTTCTTTCCTTTTCAACCAACATATCGGGTTTATATTGAGTTTGTATAGCCAGTCTTTGCTACTTTTCGCCCCCATTATTTTCTCTTTCGACCAAGTCCTAGATTCAGGTAACAGATCTTCCCCCAGCCCCTTTATTCCTTGTTTGAACCAAGTAGTAGTATATTCAAGTGCATGAACTACTTTTACCTCTTAATAGTCAAAATTTAGGTGGCTTTCGAACAACCGATCGATCCTATCTAAGAGGGGGCCTGGGAAATAGTAAAAGATACAAATGCAGTGACATCAGGAGAAGTAGAGCAAGGCTAGTTTTGAAGGAAGTTATACCCGAGGGTCGCCGGGAGGCCGGATATGCCCACACTACGGAAGCGAGGAAGAAGGGGTCGGAGGCCCTCCCTAGCCAGCGGTGCTGGGGAGAGAACGACAAGGCATGCTGATCGGGACACGCCAGCAGTGGGTAAGAGCCGTCGCTGAGGACGACTGCATGAACGTTGCACCTTCTCACCTTCCCCGACGGAGAGGATTCGGCTGGATCTATGACCATCGGTGAGCAGGGAGAGAGAGATAGTGGCCACTACTGTCGTGTTTAGATCTAGAGAGGACGAGACAGTGTGAAGAGAGCAACACTAGAAACCAAGCGCGGAGGCTCCTGCCTATATAGTGGAGTACTAGTTTTATTTTGTCTACCAAAGTCGGCTTGACCTCGTCAATGACTATCAAGAAGTCTTCATGCGCGTGCCTCGGAGGCACAGTTGTCGTCATTTTGATCTGAAGCACTGGATTATGACATATAACACAAAAAAATGTCACATGACAAGAAACCGTAACCTCACTGCCCAAAGGAGACAACATGAATCCCGGCGGACAAACTAGACGAGGATCGAAGCTCAAATTAAAGATAAACTCATTGTCAAGGGGTCCGTCGATAGATGTCCTAATTAACATAGCCGGCTTGACCTAGATGGCAGCCGAGTAGTCTTCGTGCATGTGCCCCCAATGACCAGCGCCTTGGAGGAACTCAGTTGTCGCTGTTCAACCCTCGCAGTGATCCGAAGCACATGACACCTAATATTGCGAGATGACAAGAAACCTTTTTTAGATTTCTCACCAGAACTACAGCCCTATACAACACAGCCTGCACGATATGTAGATGATAGCCAATCTAGGCGTGTCTCCTGGAGTCTCGTCACATGCATGGACGAACTGATCTTCCGTGTCATGCAGGGATTGTCTAGGCACCAACGTATGTACAACACTTCTCTAGTACTATAGCTCGTCTCTCTCTTCTATTAACTCACCCGACTTGTGGGGACAGGGAGTGTGCCTATGGTCAGTTCTCGATTGCGGTCGCACATGTGTGTGCAAACGCAATATGATGCACGTTCCATTTAGAGAGCGGCATGCCAGACCGACCGACCGTCTGGGGTGCCATGCGAACACGACGGGTGTGTTGTATACTCCATACATGTGTACCGCCGTTTTCTTGAGGCTTTGCTCCATGGCGCAATCCATGGATACAATATTAGTATACTGTACTATTTAAAAGTCGAGAGCGGGGCTTTTCCCGCATGGTAGGTGGGGCAGTTCCTCCTAGTCGGTTCGACAGAGACGTGAGAAGATGAGGGAGTAGGCTACTGCAAACGTAGGGCTGTGTGATTTGACAGCGAGTTACTGCTAGACAGGTGGAGCCCCGTGATTTGACTTGCCATTTTATCATTTTAACTGCGGCGCTACGACCGGCGTGAGTCTCCCGATTCCTGACCACCTTCATGGTATACATGTGCCTCTCCCAATGCTCCACCATGTAGAGGCTGGCTGTTGCATGAGAGCCCACTCCTCCAATTTTTCCTTGCCTCTTTCCTCCACATATGCAAAAATGCCATGTAAGCGGGCTTATAGCCCACTATTGTACTTGCTCGTATAGGTGCTAAGCCTGCCACATAGGCATAAAGTCTGATGTGCCAAGTTAATTACTCCCTCCGTCTAGGTGTGCAAGTCATCTTACGAAAACCAAATAATCCCAAAACACTTAGGCGTGGTGCATTAACTTCTACTCCCTCTTTTCCAGTTTATAAAGCTCAAATCTGAAATGTCATCAATCAAGGCATTTTGTGAGTGGAGGAACGTATCTCATACTTTACAAAACTACCCCAATTAAACTGATGCATTAAATTGGATTAATGGCAGTGCATCCATGCTTGGCCTCTAGATAAGTAGACACATTACATGCATTGGTGTGTTCCTTTTTAATTCTTATATGCAAAGATTTAATGCGTCTCGGAAACTAAAAATGAGATGGAGACGAGCCCTATAAATTGGAAAAAAAGTTGAGATAAGCCCTATAAACCGGAAAGGAGGGAGTACGTCGTTTCTTGTTTCTTGACATATCAACCAATAAGAGATGTGGGGTGTGCATGCTTTTAGTGACTTGAGACTACCATTTCATTTGAAGAGGTCACTCCTTGGCAAATGCAATAAATACTACAAAGAAAGAGATAGAGAGAAGTAAAAAAATACTCTTATAGCCAACCTTATAGCTAACCTTGTTGTATGAGCGACTAAGTGACGACTATGTATGACAGCCAACATTAGATAGCCTAACACACCGTGTTAAATCTCCAAGGGCACGACTGCGCGAGCGAGGCGATGGTCATGGTAGGCACGACCATGATACGGGCTGCTGGCAGCCCTTGGATCTGAGATCGAATGGCCGCATGCTAAGTTGCTGAAAATTTGTAGAATAACCCTCCAGGATCGGATATTCATTCATAGGTCTTGAATAATGCCATGCAACCATTCTATCTCAGATCCAAGGGCTCTCGGAAGCCCGTATCATGGGAGAATGGAAAGCTTTGTATCACCTGTAATTTTCCCGATGCTTAACATGACATCGAAAGCCATTTAATTGGGCGTCGAGTAGACATGACATCTAATTGGCACTCCATAGTACTGTGCATGAATCCATTTATCCACCAGGCAAGCCACTACCCTGTCGTTCGCACGCCCCACTCAGCATTTTTACAAAAACCGCTGACAGTTCGCCCCTACTCGTCCCCGTACATCCTTTAACATTACGGCACTTCGCTCCTAGTTGTCCCGTCCTTTCACATTACGACAGTTCTACTAATCCTAACCCTCCGTCCAAATCCATGGTGTCCCAAATCTCCATGATCAGCAGTCAGTACAAGGTTAGAACCATCACCGGCGATGAGTTCGACGTCATCTACACCCGTTCTTCCCTGACGGTGAAAGGATGCCTTGCTCACTTCAGACGCATGTTCGAAAACTCAAAGGATGAGTCGGTCGTTGGGCTAGATGTTGAGTACACCACAGTCCTGCAAAGCGAGAAGACTCTAAAGGAGGCAGAGAAGAAGAAGCTCGCCGTGATCCAGGTTTGCGTGCATGACTTATGCTTGGTCTACCACATATGCCATGCCGATGTTGAGTGCCAGGATTTTAAGAACTTCTCCAAGGACGACCGAGTCAAATTTGTTATTGTAGACTTTAGGAATGACAAGGAGGTCCTGGATCGGATAAGCCTCATTGTAGGCAACCCCTTCGACCTCCAGAAGAAAGGGTTGGTGCCCTCCCGTGATCAGCCTTCAATGTTGACCCTGGCAGGAGCCATGTTTCATCCCTCATACGGTACACTGAAGAAACCTCCATTCAAGTTTCATCATGCATGGGAGTGGAATGTACTAGATATAGACCACATCGACTACGCAACAATGGATGGATACCTTTGATTCAATATCTACAAGGGCTGGATGAAGAGCAAGAGCCAAGTGTGCAGTTCAAGCAAAGAAGTATTGGCCAAGAGGAAGAGGGACAAGGACGAAGTCGAGCACGTGGACGAGGAGTCCGAGTAGGGTGGCAGTGTCGTTACTCATGGTGGTTCTAATGCAGTGTCTACCGGATTACTTGCTTGCTTTAATTTCAGGTGTGCTTAGTTTTATTTGAGGGGTGTGTTGTGCTGAGCCCCCAGCAGGACTATGTTATGTTCCTTCTTGTTACTTTAACTCTTCAGTACGTACATACTAGTATTTCTTACAGTTCATCTTTTAGTTGGTATACTACTACCACTCATTTCTTCACATTATATACATACAATATATATGGCCAACATCATATAGCCAGCAGTTTAGTTGCCAAAGAATTTTAGGGTGCTTAGTTTTATTTGAGGGGTGTGTTGTGCTGGACACCATTATTATGACTCAAATCTCTTTGGCCATGTTATAATGACATAAATACCGATGGATCAACATGCCATCTCTCCCTCTATCTCACTACAGTAAAATAAAGTGTGGGGCCTACTTGATCCCAACATCGTTCTTATTTTCCTATAAAATAATTCGCTTGGTTAGTCCTGACAAGCGGGGCCACACTTATCATTGTGATAATCGGCTTATTTTTGTCATATAACATGGTCAACGGGTTTGACGTGAAAATAACAATATCTAATGGCATTTTGAGAAAACATCTAACTTAACGATGGCATTTTTAAGATATCTAATTGCATTTTTGAGCAGGCATCTCACGGATCGATGGCATTTTTGAGTAGTTGTAACTTCTAATGGCAAAAATGAGTAGTGATACACAACTAGTGGCATAAATAATAAGAACCCAAGAATTAAATAGGTATGCTAATTTCTTTAATATAATTTAGCACCCCATTTAAGCACGTACTAGGTTTTTTAATAGTACTATATGCATAATTTGGCGAGGAGTGCTCTCTATATGTACAACCTGTTATCTTTAATTTCATCTTGTTAGTTTTGCTCCATGGCGCAATCCATCGATACTAGTACTGTACAAAAGTATTTTTTTAAAAGGCAAGAGGGTGGGGCAGTCTAGCTTGGTCGGTTTCAAGAGAGGCGAGGGCCTTTGTGATTTGACGGCTCATTACTGCTGGAAGGCGGGGCCTTGTGATTTGACTGCTCGTATAAATGTGCCAACGACCTGACGAGGAGCAAAGAACCATGCGGTATACTCAAGTTTTCCACTGGAGTAGTACGACAGAGGAGCATGAAACACGACAGCCCAGTGCCATATGGCGATAAAAATGATCTAATTTGCTAGTCATCTCATTGTTAGCATTGTTCTATTCATGCCTCACAGAGAACGTGACACCTGCGGCGAAACACCCGAAGCAAAAGAAGAAACACCGGAGAAAAATAAGAAGGAAGATTATCACCAAAAACAAAGAAGGAATACGCACACACAAGTCTGGGCGCTGCTCTCTACTACATGAAGGGTTGCTGGCTATGAAGTCATAACTGCTTCTTCATCGCCTCCACGGCCACCATCTCCTTGCGCGTCTCCTCTGCCATCTTCTTCATTCTGTCCATGACGCGGGAATTCTCGACACGAGCCTTCATCATCTGTTCCGGGGCCGCATTACGTTCCTTGACGGCAGCGGGGTGCTCGATGCGGAGCTTCGCCAACTCCTCCTTCTGTTCCATGACGAGGGCCTGCAACATCTTCATCGAGGAACTACTATTCTCATGCAGCTTCTTCCAGCCGGCATTCTCCTCCTTCAGCAGGTCGAGCTTGTTGCAGAGCTTCGCCTTGTCCTCCTGAAGTTGTAGGATTTTGCAGGTCGCCTTCTTCTCCGAGGCAATGCTCTTCTACAGCAGCATCACCAAGCCGGCGGTCAACTCCCCCTGCTCATTGAGCTCAGCGGGCATGTCATCAAGGCTCTCCTTCAGCAGCTCCACCAAGCCGTGGATGAACTCCTTCTCCTTATTGAGGTGCTTATTGAGCTGGTCGGGCATGCCGGCATGTTCGCCTCCGCGGCTAGGGCACTCCTGGGAGCCATCGCCTGCCCATGAGAGAGATTTCGACGTCTCTGCGAGGCATCGAGCCCTCTTTTTTTCCGCAGTCTTGGTGGCCGCTCCCTTGTTACGAGTAGTTCGGATAGTTCTCAACCTAGAGCTATGTACACCGACCATGGCAAGGACAGACGAACAAGAAAGACTTATGAGGAGGAAGAGGTAGAGTGATTTTCGGCTAGGTACTAGTTCCCCTTTTTATAACCTAGTACTAGCACTAGTACTAAAACATGCATAGTGGGAACATGTTCAGGTTTGATATGTACTAGGTGTGAGGAGGTTTGCACTTAATTATACTACTCCCTCCGTCTAGGTGAATAAGTCATCTTAGGTTGTGCACCGTGACCAAGAAGGAGGGGAGAACGAGAGAACTTAATGTTTATTTGCTAATTAATAGCATTGCATGTAATGAACTAACCACTGCACGTCGTGTTTGGTAGTCTTGAGTCATTAAAAACATGCACACCCCACATCTCTTATTGGTTGATATGTTAAGAAACAAGAAACGAGGTGGTAGCATTTGTATGCACTTATGGAATGTGATGGGAACAAGCTAAAGATTAATTGATGGTTTTGGTTTCGAGGCCCGAAACGGCTCCCGATGAGTTTAGTGGAACATAAATTTCAAATACTCCCTCCATCTCAGTTTACAAGGCTTGCATGTGTATCTAGGTCGTTAAGTAACTTATATAAAATAAATTGTTTAACATAAAAAATACTCTGAATATTTGAAGTTTGTAATGATTTTTTGTAATGTATGCCTCTTATTAAGTTGGTCAAATTAACAACCTAGATACACGTGCAAGACTTGTAAACTGAGATAGAGGGAGTACTACAGTGCTCAAATGCGGTCGCACAAGTCAGTGATGTAACTAGTCGTACATGTCAGACCAAGCCGATGCGTGTCCCTTCGGTAAGACCGGGGTCCGACCGATAGTTTGTTGGTGCGACCGACCATAAAGTATTACGCGATGGAGACTTCTGGTTGTGGCTTCGGTTGATTGTCACGACCAAGCATTCTAAAACTAGTGGTAATTACCATCTTTTTCCAAACGACCAAGTATTTTCACAGGAATACAATACATATAGATGGAGTGATTATCAAGGTTGCAAACCGACATGGCGTTGCAAGTTCACTGTAGCAGCAACCGACTAGGTCACTGCATCGCTGGCGGGGAAGGAGGGAAGCTCACCTCGCCTACGATGCATGCCCAGCGGCACCGCTGCAACTGGTCCCGGGATTTGGCTTCTGCTACCGCCCATTTGAACAGTTGCACCGACTGCTCATGCCATTGCGCAGGCATGCACGTTCTTTCCTCCGCAGTCGACTCCATGAATATGATCTCTGCCATTAGCCCTAGCTCAAAATCAACGCGACGCTGCCAGATGCTGACACCCCTCAGCATCTCCCCCCTGAGATCGACTTGCGCCTCCGCCTTGTGCTGCGCCAGGCGCAGCTCCTTGGAACTTCTCTCCAATTGATGCGACGCTTCCTTGATCTAATTTGCCCTTGCTGCCCACCACCTGAAATGCAGCCCTGGCATGTCCTCCGTCGCTACCGATCTGTGATTCCAGAGAAATGGATCCCCTCTAAAACACATGTGGGTTTCTCTCAAAGGCGGCAGTGCTGCGGGCTGCAGCGAGAGGGCAGCCCGCGGGATCCTGGGATCTAAGGGATAATCCATGGAGGGATCCGGTGGGCGAGGCGGGGAGGCGAGCCTAGGCGCTGGGAGAGCCCTACGAGGCTAAGATAAAGATAATACTACTCCACTCCGTCCATATTTAAATACAAAGGCCACCAACAGTAGCCCTGGCAAAAATTGATCATGCTGCCTGTGTCCTGGTTTATTGGCCCCCTTTTTTCATGCCACTTTTTATGACATGCACAAATATTATGTTACTTACAAATATGCTCAAAAATTGGCACAAAATACAAAGGAGACCAATGGAAGTACTAGCAACCCATGATTTAACTACTCGCATGCGCGCAGTGGAGTAGTAATGTCTTTCTTCCGCCATCACGTCCACTCAATTTGCATGCGTTGTATTAATTGACCATCAATGAAGTGAAGGACTTTACACGTGTCAAATTATCACATGGGGTGGATCTTCGTACAAAAATGCGTCCCCCTGTGTACCCGCGTGTGCGTGCGAGGGAATGAGTGTGTGTGCGGCATGCGTGCACATCTTCGCTTCGTGCATGTACCGCCAGTGTGGCTCAGAGAGGATGAGTACATTCTTCTGGAACAAGCAGCACGTCACTGTGATCAATCCACACAAGAAGGTCGCGACAACGCCTCAACATGTGCCACGTGGCTTCATGAACTGTAAGAGAGACAATGTGTAGCGTGCCATTGGAATTCTAATTTACGTGTTTTGCACATACTCGAAGTACTAGTAAGGTACACGTGCATGGCACGCATCAGATTTGGCAACCAAATTATGAATAAATACCACACTATAGCATGTAAGCTCTGAGTCATATATGCCTGATGTAGACCTTCGTTTAATTCTTATAGTTCATCTCATTCAAAATAAATTAGTTTTTATAAAAAAGTGGGCCTCTTTGATTCGTAGGATTTCCAAAGGAGAGAATAGGAAAAACATGGGATTAGAGTGGAATGTCGTCTTGAATCCTACAGGATTGTACGAGTGTTTGATTGTGCATAGAAAAAACACAGGATTCTTTCAAAGAGGTTTGAGTGGATGGGATGTTTCCTATGAAATCTAGTGCAAATGAATCCTATGGAAAAATTCCTATGGTTTACAATCCTACGAATCAAACAACCAAGATAGGAAAAATTCCTAAGGATTAGAATCCTCCAAAATTCCTTTGAGAATCCTTTGAATCAAAGAAGCCCTTAATCTATTTTATGTGATTCGTGGAATTGTGCGTTGTAAAGCATAAAGTAAAAAATGGCAATTCAACTAGAAAAAAAGTTTGGGAAGTTATGATACGGAAGATTCTAGAACAAAGGAGAAGCACTTGTGTTTTGAGGTTTGTGCATTATGCTTAAGTTCAACCATGGAGTCTACTAGATTGTACATGTGGCAAAAGCCGGTGGGGGGCTAGTAGATGGTGCGAGGGGCCAAGTGGAGGGAGACTATGAAGGAGTGCACAAGTGCGAGATCGATATTTAAAGAGAGGGGGCGAGAATGTGCGCTGTTGCGCGCAGTGGCGGAGCCATGAAAAATAAATGAGCCAGGGGGCCAAGCATTGCTAATCCTTTACGAGGAGGGCCAATTCATCAACTTAAACCATTTTACCAGCAATTCTCTAATGATCACATTCATATTAGCATCGATATATAGTGATGTTAGGGGGGGGGGCAGGGCCCTTGCTACCCCTGTCTTCGCCACTGTGCGCGCGTCTGAGAGATGAAGCAGAAGGCATGGGTAATGAGAGGGGGGCGTTGGATATATAATTAATGTGTGTGTATTAGCTATGTAATCCTATATAGAGAGAGGTACAGATTGATCGATGTGGACGTGGGAAAGAGGGTGAGACCTCACTAGATATATAGATTGATCGGTTTGTGTGGGAAAATGTGAAAGACGTAGCTATATAGACACACATACAGGAACATCGATCATTGCACATGCACATGAGAGTTAAAGAATGCCCGATATGATGGAGAGGGGGAGGTGTCTGTGTGTGTGTGTGTGCATGCATGGGAGACCGACCTGAAGAAAAAGATTGCATGTGAGCCATGGATAATGCCGACTGGTATTGTGTGTGCATGCATGCATGGGAGAAAGTTAGTGGTACAACTATAAAAGAGAAGACGAGTGTGTGGGTGTAAAAGACTAGGTGAGGTCATAATCAATGTAAAGTTGAATTCAAATATTTGAATAAGAGATCATGATGTTTGAAACCCATGCATGCATGAATATAACTAAGATATGCGCGGTGTGGTTTGGAACGAGCATGTTGTACTGTATACACATTGAACAAGGTCAGACTGATTTGAATTTGAGATATCGATGGCAGACATCGTCTGGCCACATTGCATCCGTGCATGGACACACTATTCTAATTGGAGATGATGGGTGGCTTTCGCATCACATATCTATATCTATACCCCTATATATTTTATTTTATATTTTTTATATAGTGTGCAGATAACTTTAACTTTGAATGATGGTCGTTGGATGAGACCAATCCGATGGTGCGGAGATGGCAAATTTGAGCACTACTGGCCGTCAGATATCATCTAGATTCCACCAGATTTTGCCACATGTACAATCTAGAAGACTTCATGGTTGAACTTAAGCATAATGCACAAACCTCAAAACACAAGCACTTCTTTGTTCTAGAATCTTCCATATAAGAATTGCCCAAATGTTTTTCTACATGATTTGCCATTATTTGTTTGTACTTTATGCCTTACAATGCACAATTCCATGAATCTTAAAATAGATTAGCTTTCTTATAAAAACTAGATGATTTTGAATGAAATGGACTATAAGAATTAAATGAACATCTACATCGTGCATATATGACTCAAAGCTTACATGCTATAATGTGGTATTTATTCATAATTTGGTTGCCAAATGTCATGCGTGCAATGCATGTGTACCTTACTAGTCTGAATGGTGTTTGTGTGTGTGTGTTGTGCTTGTTAAACACATTGTACATAGTATATCATCCATGGTTTAGATTCCGAACATCTAGCTAGAACATACATGTACTATGACAACATAAAATGGATACATATATTTGAATTTGAGATCGTATGTACATGTAGTTCATATTTATATACGAATTTACTTCTCCTATATTCATGTCATGTGTTGTGAAGATAATATTTAGATGGTTCTATAACTAACCCGAGTATAATCCCATTCAAACAGGGAAAATGTACTCAAATTTAGTCCATATGCTAGACAACACACATTGTTTTCTTATTGTTGTGGGAAGTGCAAATTGTTTTGTTACTGTACATGTTATGTTTGTTGTCCCGATTTTTTAGTTTTTTTGTTGTATTTGAATGCATTTCTAGTAATATAGTAAAACATGACATGGCTCTCTCTAGTGATGAGGTGCGAATTATCTTTTTTTGGGGTACACGTTAAGCTTGTTTTCCCAAAATTTTGAGCTGCGCCTTGTTATGCCGAAATTACAAGCTAGCGTCTCTATCTATCGTGCTGCGAAACTCCCGCCTCTTCAACCCGCGCCTTGTTACCCCGAAATATTTAAGATATATCTTTGTCTCATTGTGCTTCGACAACTCCCTCCATCTCAATCCGCGCCTTGCTATGCCAAAATTACAACGCGCGTGAAAACTACCACCTCCTGTGAAATCCCGACACACGAAATGCCCGTGATACCCCTTAACTGAAAGAACCGCCTAGCTCAAATTGGTGGGGGTACTTTCGTAACTTACCCCACATTTCGGACAAGCGCGTCCCTAAGCCATGGTCCCCCACTCCCATCCCATCCGCCCACCCATTCGTACACCAAGGCCGCGAAAACCCGCAAAGCCCCACACCCTCCTCCGTCCGCCACCCAGCCGGAGCCTCTTCCCCGACGACATCGTCCACAGCAACACCTCGACATCCCTCATCCACCATACCGGATGAGGATTCATCATCGATCTCGTCGATTCAGCCACCCCATCCTCCACCTCCAAGGAGCTGCCCCGATGTTCCCGTCGTATTTTGCGCCAGCTCCATTCCCACACCGCAATCTTCGCGGGCACCACCAGAAGAGCATCATCATCACCGTTTTCTCGGATGAAGTTGAGGCCTAATCGGCGCCACCAAAGAGGTTGTACACTAACTGCCGCATTTTCTTCTTGATTCGATCTCACGGTGCTGCCGGCGCTCGGTCCCGAGCCGACACGGAGCGGCTCCATCCACGGTGGCGTCGCCGACCACTTCCTCCATGGCGTCGCTCCCTTAGCGGCGACGTCCACATCAGTAGGAGCTGCTATTGCTTTATCTCTCGCCTGCACTGCTGCTCTGCTCTTGCTCTTGGTCCCCTGCTTGGTCTACTGTTGCTATTGCTCTTGCTCTTGGTCGTGCTGCTGCTCTCGCTCTTGCTTGCGATGCTGCTCTGATATAGCTACACTTTAGTCGACTGAATCGACTTTTGGGTCAGTCGATTTTCAGGGGGTGGGGGGGGGGGGGCTCGCTGGTGTTAAGGAAGAACCAGCCATAGTGGGGAGGGGGCTCACTGGAGAGGTACCCCACTATCTATCTTCGGGTTCAGGGTGGGGGAGGTGGTCGCCGGCGGTGGTGGGGCGGTGGCGTGGGGATCGCCAGAGAAAAATCTCAGCATGGGAGGCCTAGAGGGATGGCCGTGACAGCGGCGTACCGGCTGTGGGGAGTGGTTTCGGGGCAGGTGGGGCGACGCACCGCCGGCCGCAGGCGATGGGGTAGCCTCACCTGATGCTGCTACACGACCAGCTGCCCGGCTCTCGCACACGGTGCTGCTGCTGCTACTACTGCTTTTCTGCTACTAGTGAGTTCCGTTTCGACAGTAAAATTCAATTTCGACAGCAAAATTCAGGTTCGACAGTTAAGTTCAGTTTCGACAGTTAAATTCAGTTTTGACAGTTAAGTTCAGAGATGAGTGGCTGATGTATTTTACATCTAGCACTTTGTGGTTATGTATTTTACGTCATCTATTGGAGATGCTATTAGAATTCCACTCAGGTTAACGCTGTCTCTCTTTTCCTGCTTCAGCCTCGGCGTCATACAACTCATCGGAGCTGCTCTAATGATGAAACCCTCCATCACAGCGGAGCAGTACCCCAGGCTCCATCTCCAGACGCCTAAGATCTTCTTCCCCTCCTTCGATAGCCAAGTCAGCTGGTGCATCCTCACCGACGAACCCAATCACGCTGAGATCGACATGGCTTCGCCAAAGAGGTTGTACACTTATTGCATCTCTTTTTTACTCTACGTGTTATATATATTGTCCACTAAGCACACGTAGTAATGTGAAATACGATTATTTTATCCTACTATATGACAGGCAGTGAGGTACCAGGAAACTTAGCTATCTGCGATGGATTCTCTTGAACGCCATCATTATTTATCTCTGCGGGTTTGAGCTATGCATTTGTCGATGGGCCTGGGAGTTGAACTAGTAGGGCAGTGGCCTGGGTCCAAAGCAATAGAAGTAGCACAAAAACATTTTTTGAGTGTAGGCTTTTCCTTGCTCAAGCCTGCCTACTAGAATCGCCAGTGCTTGAAAGGAAAAGTGAAGGAAAACATAGGAATCGAAAAGTTTCCTATGGTACTACTATTCATGAATTTGGTTCAAAGGAATGGAGCAAAGGATAACTGTAGGATTTGTTCCTTTAGTGTCTCCTTGAAAGAAAAATCGTAGGAATTTTAATGTCCACTTGTCCTCCTTTTCAAATTCCTATTCATGAAGCACAAGACTAAGAGATAGTAGCATAATAACATTATAACCATACATTTTCTTGTGGTTTGACTTAATCTCACCATGCTTCTTTGCATCATGTGATCTTCCAATTCTTGCGAATCAAACACCCAAATTAGCAGAAATACTGTGTTTTTAATTTATTTTTTTGCACATGCATTCCTATCCTATTCCTGTCTATTTACTATCCCTGCATTGTTAGAATCCTCAAATTCAAACAAGCCCTTACACAATTACTTCTGTTACAGATTTGTGTGAAAGAAAACCTTGTGTGGTTTGTCCTACTCCTGCTGTGCTGTGTTCCACCCCAGCTTAGCTGCTCCAACGATGGAAGGGTTCACCATAGCAGGGATCCGCTCTCCAGACTGGCTTTCACCGCCTCAGATCTTCTTCCCTGCCACCGACATCCACGACAACTGCATTACCATCATCAACTGAGCAGATGACCATGAGGACTGAGTTTTTAAATGGTTGTGGGGTACATAGTGGGGCAGCAATCAGTACTATATGTGTACTATCTGGTTAATCTCGGGTGTCTACTATGAGTTTCATGTTGGGTGCAAACAAACATTAAAGGAGCCATTATTTGTATTTTTAACTAAAGCTATTATCCGCCTGCTATCATTGGTTTTGGGTCTATCCATAGTATGCTACCATCACTCTGGATTTGTGCATGCACTCCTTACATAATCTCACTATGTTTTATTCCTATGCATGTCGGTTATTGTGCACAATGGAACTGAACATGTAGAGCAAAAGAGACGAGCCTTGCGTGGCAATAAATTTCATGCAGACGCCGCTCCATGGTCGGTGCAAAGGCAGCCCCCCTCCACCCATTTTGGATCGTAATCAAGAGGAAGATAACTGTTCTGACGGGGATTCAGAAGGAGAAGACCACTCCTATTTACCCCCTGAGGTCTTCGCTCTAACTTGGCATGCTGATGTTGGTAATATCATGCATATGGTGCCTTGCATTGCTTACTGTATACATCAAATATGTCATCTTCTTAGTTTAGACATGCTTTGTGTCAATGCCATCTGTTTAGTTTCTTTATCGTATATGTGAATCATGCAATGCCATCTTGTTTAGCCAGGCATCATATATGTGAATTTTGCAATGCCACCCTGGTTAGCCAGTCATCTTATATGTGAATTATATCATGCCATCATTTTTTATTACAAGTTAAATTTGTCAACAATTTTAGTACATTCAATTACTCTTCCTGTGCATCAGCCATTCGGCAGGTCATGGAAAAATCTGAAGTGGAAACAAGGTCTTTAGAGCAGACAATGCTATCCGACGAAGCGCATGTCTTGCTCGTTACGGATAGCTCCTCAGAGGAGGATTCAGAGACAGATGACCGGTTCTATCCCCCCGAGGTGCATGCTCTAACTTGGCAGGGTTAGGTTGCTCATATCGTGCGTATGGTATTGATAACCCACAAGTATAGGGGATCGCAACAGTTTTCGGGGGTAGAGTATTCAACCCAAATTTATTGATTCGACACAAGGGGAGCCAGAGAATATTCTCAAGTATTAGCAGCTGAGTTGTCAATTCAACCAAATCTGGGAACTTAATATCTGCAGCAAAGTGTTTAGTAGCAAAGTACTATGATAATAGTGGTAACGATAGCAAAAGGTAACAGTAGTAAAAGTAATGTTTTTGTAATTTTGTAGTGATGATAGCAATAGCAATGGAAAAGTAAATAAGCGAAGAACAATATATGGAAAGCTCGTAGGCAATGGATCGGTGATAGAGAATTATGCCGGATGCGGTTCATCATGTAACAGTCATGACCTAGGGTGACAAAGAACTAGCTCCAGTTCATTAATGTAATGTAGGCATGTATTCCGAATATAGTCATACGTGCTTATGGAAAAGAACTTGCATGACATCTTTTGTCCTACCCTCCCGTGGCAGCGGGGTCCTAATGGAAACTAAGGCATATTAAGGCCTCCTTTTAATAGAGTACAAGAACAAAGCATTATCACATAGTGAATACATGAACTCCTCAAACTATGGTCATCACCGGTAAGTATCCCGATTATTGTCACTTCGGGGTTAACGGATCATAACACATAATAGGTGACTATAGACTTGTAAGATAGGATCAAGAACTCTCATATATTGATGAAAACATAATAGGTTCAGATCTGAAATCATGGCACTCGGGCCCTAGTGACAAGCATTAAGCATAGCAAAGTCATAGCAACATTAATCTCAGAACATAGTGGATACTAGGGATCAAACCCTAACAAAACTAACTCGATTACATGATAAATCTCCTCCAACCATCACCGTCCAACAAGCCTACGATGGAATTACTCACGCACAGCGGTGAGCATCCTGAAATTGGTGATGGAGGATGGTTCATGATGACGATGGCGACTGATTCCCCTCTCGGAGCCCCGAACGGACTCCAGATCAGCCCTCCCAAGAGGTTTTAGGGCTTGGCGGCGGCTCTATATCGTAATACGCGATGAATCCTTCTCTCTATTTTTTTCTCTCTGAAACTAAATATATAGAGTTGGAGTTGAGGTCGGAGGAGTTCCAGGGGGCCCACGAGGTAGGGGGCGCGCCCCAGGGGGGCAGGCGCACCCCCACCCTCGTGGATAGGTGGTGGGCCCCATGGCCTTCATCTTTTGCGAGGATTTTTTATTATTTCTGAAAAGTTGCTCCGTGAAGTTTCAGGTCATTCTGAGAACGTTTGTTTCTGCATATAAATAACACCATAGCAATTCTTCTGAAAACAACATTAGCCCGGGTTAGTTCCATTCAAATCATGCAAGTTAGAGTCCAAAACAAGGGCAAAAGTGTTTGGAAAAGTAGATACGACGGAGACGTATCAACTCCCCCAAGCTTAAACCTTTGCTTGTCCTCAAGCAATTCAGTTGATAAACTGAAATTGATAAAGAAAAACTTTTACAAACTCTATTTTCTCTTGTTGTTGTAAATATTTAAAGCCAGCATTCAAGGTTTCAGCAAAGATTATAACTAACCACATTCGCAATAATGCATAGGTCTCAAGTTTACTCATATCAATGGCATAATCAACTAGCGAGCAATAATAATAAATCTTGGATGACAACACTTTCTCAAAACAATCATAATATGATATAACAAGATGGTATCTCGCTAGCCCTTTCTGAGACCGCAAAACATAAATGCAGAGCACCTTTAAAGATCAAGGACGGACTAGACATTGTAATTCATGGTAAAAGAGATCCAGTCAAGTCATACTCAATGTAAACTAACAGTAATGAATGCAAATGACAGCCGTGCTCTTCAACTGGTGCTTTTTAGTAAGAGGATGATGACTCAACATGAAAGTAAATAGATAGGCCCTTCGCAGAGGGAAGCAGGGGTTTGTAGAGGTGCCAGAGCTCAATTTTGAAATAGAGGTGAATAATATTTTGAGCGGTATACTTTCATTGTCAACATAACAACCAAGAGATGGCAATATCTTCCATGCTACACACATTATAGGCGGTTCCCAAATAGAATGGTAAAGTTTATACCCCCCCTCCACCAACAAGCATCAATCCATGGCTTGCTCGAAACAACGAGTGCCTCCAACTAACAAGAGTCCCAGGGGGAGTTTTGTTTGCAATTATTTTGATTTAGTTTGCATAAAGCATGGGACTGGGCATCCCAGTGACCAGCCATTTTTCTCGTGAGGGAGGAGCGAAGTCCACTCCTCTTGAGAATAACGCGCCTAACATGGAAGATACGAACATCCCTAGTTGATACATGAGCTATTCGAGCATACAAAACAGGATATTTATTTGAAGGTTTAGAGTTTGGCACATACAAATTTACTTGGAACGGCAGGTAGATACCGTATATAGGTAGGTATGGTGGACTCATTTGGAATAACTTTGGGGTTTATGGAATTGGATGCACAAGCAGTATTCCCGCTTAGTACAGGTGAAGGCTAGCAAAAGACTGGGAAGCGACCAGCTAGAGAGCGACAACAGTCATGAATATGCATTAGAATTAATCAACACCGTATGCAAGCATGAGTAGGATATAATCTACCATGAACATAAATATCATGAACGCTATGTTGATTTTGTTTCAACCACATGCGTAAATATGTGCCAAGTCAAGTCACTTAAATCATTCAGAGGAGGATACCAGCCTATCATACCACATCACAACCATTTTAATAGCATGTTTGCACGCAAGGTAAACCATTATAACTCATAGCTAATCAAGCATGGCACAAGAAACTATGATCTTTAGTTGTCATTGCAAACATGTTTATCCATAATAGGCTGAATCAAGAACGATGAACTAATCATATTTACAAAAACAAGAGAGGTCGAGTTCATACCAGCTTTTCTCATCTCAGCCAGTCCATCATATATCGTCATAATTGCCTTTCACTTTCATGACCGAATGATGTGAATAATAATAATAGTGCACGTGCATTGGACTAAGCTGGAATCTGCAACCATTCAATAAACAGGAGAAGACAAGGCAATATGGGCTCTTTTGTCAGATCAACAATAATGCATATAAGGGCCACTTCAACAATTTAATTACGGTCTTCTCCTATCGACCCCAAAGAAAAGAAAAGAAATAAAACTATTTACACGGGAAAGCTCCCAACAAGCAAAAGAAGAACAAGAAATCTTTTTGGGTTTTCTTTTTAATTACTACTGCAAGCATGGAAAGTAAACTAATTAAAAGCTACAACTAATTTTTTTGGTTTTTCTTAAGGTTTATCAAACACACAAGAAGAAAGCATAAAAAAGGAAATAAACTAGCATGGATGATACAATGAAAAAGTATGAGCACCGACATCTAGCAATGAGTGTGTGAACATGAATATAATGTCGGTGAGAAATACGTACTCCCCCAAGCTTAGGCTTTTGGCCTAAGTTGGTCTATGGCCATGGCTAGCCTGGCGGATATCCATAATAATAGTTGGGGTCGTACTGTGAGGAAGAAGACTCTGATTGCCACCGGTTGGCAATCATGTCCGGGTCCCAATGGTAATTGGACTGTCGTGGAGGCTCAACTTGTGGTTCCGGTTCTGGCTCTGTGGCTGATGTAGGGTTCCGATAGGTGTGAATAGCCTCTAACGGAACAAGGTACTAGCCTGCAGATAAATCAAACAAGGAAGGAGCAGGCAGGGTAATAGTCTCATGATGATGTTTATCAAAGAACAATTTGTATTTAAGCTCCCCTTCCCTATTCTTAACAATGAAATCGTGTGCCACCATACTCTTATAATCTAAATAAACACGAGACAACACTTTTTCTTCCTTCTCATAATGCCTAATAGGTATGTTAAAATGTGCAGCTAGGTGAGAAGCATAGATGCCTCCAAAGATGGGGCCCTTTGTACGGTTCAGACTTAACCATTTAGCAATAATGCCGACCATAATAACAGAGTTATCACTGAATAAACCGTGGAGCAAAATAGTAATATCAGGAACACTAAGGTTTCCACAGTTTCCGCGACCAATTAGGCAACGACTAGCAAATAATGCAAAATAGCGTAAAATAGGAAAATGTATGCTAGTGATTCGTGCATCGGAAACCTTCCTTGTTTCCCCTACAGTGATGATATCAATAAACCCATCCACATCGCTGCGATGTGGTTCCTCTATCGTGCCCTCGAAGGGGACCAAACAAAGCCGACAAAAATCATAAAGTGACATCTCCTTATGCTCATCATATAAATAAAACTCCACCGTAGGTGGTGAGCTCCTAGAAAGGAAATGAAAGTTTTGCACAAAGATATTTGTGAGTAAGAGATACTGATCGCGTTGGTCATGGAGGAAAGCGCCGAGGCCTGCATTCTCAGCGAATTCATAAAAATCTTCATAAATTCCGGCTGATCTCAAGAAATCATCAGAGGGCCATTCACACGACCGAACCTCCATGGTGCGAGGCAGATTATATTCGGGCTTCGGTGCCTTTTCCTTCAAGCTTCGGCTCGATGAGCCCCTCAAAAGTCTCTTCATTATTTTCTGAAAAATTCTGAAATTTTTAGTAACTTCAAAATAAAAGTAAACCAAACTCAATACTATTGATAGCAACTACTCCTACAGGTGCCTAGAGCCTATATCATGCATCAAAACTACTTTTGACCATATAAATTTGACATGCAAGCTCAAGAACAGGGTCACCTAAGTAGAAAAACTTTGCAATGAATAAAGCACTAGAACAATAACTAATTGGAGTAATGGAGGAGTCACATACCAAGGAACAATCTCCCCAAGCAGTTTTGTGAGAGGTGCTTTGAGCAAGGAGATCGAAAATGGCAGCAAACTGAGCTTGGACTCGGGTTTGAGCAGGATATTCGTGTTAGGGGGAAGAATAAGGAGTGTGTGGGTGAAAGGATAAGAGGAGGAGGGCCACCATGGGCCCACAAGGTAGGGGGTGCGCCTAGGGGGTAGGGCGCGCCCTCCACCCTCGTGGCCGGGTGGATGACCCCGCCCCCGTTGTGTTCTCAGTGCCAAATATTCTCTAATATTCCAGAAAAAATCATATTTAAATTTTAGGGCATTTGGAGAACTTTTATTTTTGGGGTATTTTTATATTGCACGGATAATCAGATAACAGACAGAAAAATATTATTTTTATTTTCTTTAATATAAATAACAGAAAGTAAAAGTGGGGTACAGAAGGTTGTGCCTTCTAGTTTCATCCATCCCATGATCACCAAAAGGAATCCACTAACAAGGTTGATCAAGTCTTGTTAACGAACTCATTCCGAATAACATGGAACCGGAGAAATTTCGAATAACACTATGTTACCTCAATGGGAATATGCACATCCCCAATAACAAGAATATCATATTTCTTCTTGACAGTAGGAAGAGGAAATTCAAAACCTCCAAATATAATCGATGGAATTTTTCCAATAGAGTTGATACTATGAACTTGAGGTTGTTTCCTCGGAAGGTGTACCGTATGCTCATTACCATTAACATGAAAAGTGACATTGCCTTTAGTGCAATCAATAATAGCCCCTGCAGTATTCAAAATGGGTCTCCCAAGAATAATAGACATACTATCGTCCTCGGGAATATCAAGAATAACAAAGTCCGTTAAAATAGTAACGTTTGCAACTACAATAGGCACATCCTCACATATACCGACAGGTATAGTAGTTGATTTATCAGCCATTTGCAAAGATATTTCAGTAGGTGTCAACTTATTCAAATCAAGTCTACGATATAAAGAGAGAGGCATAACACTAACACCGGCTCCAAGATCACATAAAGCAGTTTTAACATAGTTTCTTCTAATAGAGCATGGTATAGTTGGTACACCGGGATCTCCAAGTTTCTTTGGTATTCCACCCTTAAAAGTATAATTAGCAAGCATGGTGGAAATTTCAGCTTCCGGTATCTTTCTTTTATTTGTAATTATATCTTTCATGTACTTAGCATAAGGATTGGTTTTGAGCATATCAGTTAATCGCATACGCAAAAAGATAGGTCTAATCATTTCAGCAAAGCGCTCAAAATCCTCGTCATCCTTTTTCTTGGATGGTTTGGGAGGAAAGGGCATGGGTTTCAGAACCCATGGTTCTCTTTCTTTACCATGTTTCCTAGCAGCAAAGTCTTTTTTTATCATAACGTTGATTCTTTGATTGTGGGTTATCAAGATCAACAGCAGGTTCAATTTCTATATCATTATCATTACTAGGTTGAGCATCATCATTAACATTATCATTAACATTATCACTAGTTTCAGGTTCATTACCAGATTGTATTTCAGCATCAGAGATAGATATATCATTTGGATTCTCAGGTGTTTCAGTAATAGGTTCACTAGAAGCATGCGAAGTCCTATCATTTTTCTTTTTCTTCCTTTTAGAAGGACTAGGTGCATCTATATTATTTCTGTGAGAATCTTGCTCAATTCTTTTAGGATGGTTGTCGGTGTCAAAACTGGCAGATCTCGGGTAGGGGGTCCCGAACTGTGCGTCTAAGGTGGATGGTAACAGGAGGCAGGGGACATGATGTTTTACCCAGGTTTGGGCCCTCTTGATGGAGGTAATACCCTACGTCCTGCTTGATTGTTCTTGATGATATGAGTAGTACAAGAGTTGATCTACCACGAGATCAAAGGGGCTAAACCCTAGAAGCTAGCCTATGGTATGATTGTATGTTGTCCTACGGACTAAAACCCTCCGGTATATATAGACACCGGAGGGGGCTAGGTTTACATGAGGTCGGTTACAAAGGAGGAGATATACATATCCGTATTGCCTAGCTTGCCTTCAATCTTGTATCTTCATAGTCCAACTGTCCGGCCAAAGGATATAGTCCGGTTGTCCGGAGACCCCCTAATCCAGGACTCCCTTAGTAGCCCCTGAACCAGGCTTCAATGACGATGAGTCCGGCGCGCAGTATTGTGTTCGGCATTGCAAGGCGGGTTCCTCCTCCGCATACATCATGGAAGAGTTTTGAATACAAGGATTGTGTCCGGCCTTGCAAAATAAGTTTCACATACCACTGTAGAGAGAATAATATTTCCACAAATCTAATCCGCTAACACGTTTTGACAGCATGACATCACGCCATGGCCTGGTTATTATTCGAACCGCTTTTCTTAACCAGCTCCGCACATATCGCGAGGCGGTTTTCTTGACACATCTTGTCAAAGCAGAGACCGTGTCCCCTTCTCACGGGATTCTCATCAATACAGACATGGGTAACCCAACCGTGCCTATTGGTATGACTCCTAGATCTTAGGCAAGTCCCAAACGGCCACGAGTAGGACGCTTGATATTCACCCTCTTTATAAAGGGGACAAGGCTTTTTATTTTTTCCCTCCCGTGCTCAATCGAATCCTTCCCCCGCCTCGAGTTCTAACACCCAAAGCTTAAGTCAGGTGCTTCGTACCTTCAACTATGTCTGGATCCAACCTTCATGGTCGGTGGATGCCTTCCTCCATCACAGAGGAGGACATCAAGAAGTTCAGAGAGGCCAGATATCTGACCGCCGAAATTTCGCATAGGCTGCCTGCCCGAGGGCAGGTCGTCCCTACTCCCGAACCCAACACTACAAAAAAATACACTTCCGTGATGATACGTGTTTGTCACAGTAGGTCGCGTTTTTGTCATGCATGTACATCCATGACAAATTTATGACAGAATCAAGATAGTCATACCTGTGCTGTCGTAGAAGTGTTCCATGACATTACCAAAATTATCATCACGGAAGCATCCACTTCCATGACGATAAATCGCGCGTCACAGAAGTGCTTTCTTCAAGGGTGACTGACACGTGGCATCCACCTTAACGGAACGCCGTTAAGCTATCGGGTTGGGTTTTGGATCTGATAACCCGTTAACAGCCCCGACCAATGGGGATTTTCCACGTGTAAAATCATCATTGGCTGGAGGAAACACATGTCGGCTCATCATCAGGACAGATGTCATCCACTCATTGGACAGAAGGCGCCTATGATACGTTGACACGTGGCATGGCCCAACAGAGGCCCATTCCTGTGAAAAGGCCGGCCCGTTTGACTTGGTCAAAAGGTGGCAGGCCGGCCCATGGAAAGCCTGTTAATGGCATGTTCGCATATAGCCCATTTACAGCCCGCTAACCCAAGGCCCGTTACGCCCTATCCGAATTAGGTCCAGTAGTGTCATCTGGGCCATCCAATATGATTCCAGCCCATTTTCACTTCTGGCCCATGTATGGCCCATGACGTCTTTCGGCCCATATGAGGCCCTATGTAACTCTTGGCCTATTAACGACCCATGGTGAAACTGGCCCGTAATGAACAGTGCATCACTTTACACCCATTAATGGCCCGTGGTGAAACTCGCCCGTAATGAACAGTGTATCACTTTATACCCATTAACGGCCCGTTATTCCATTGGGCCGTCTCCAGCCCATGTTATCTTTCGGCCTTCTCAGAGCCCATTTATTCTTGGGCTCATTTCCAGCATTCGTTTACTTACGACCCGTTACTGTCATTTTCTGCTTATGGGCCAAATTCAGCCCGTGGTTACAGTCGACCCGTTTGTGGTCCGTTAATACGTTGGGCCATTTTCATAGGGTCATCAAATACGGCCTATTAACGATGGCCCATTATGGTCGGCCCATGAATGGACGATTCCAACTCTATCCCGTTTATGAACGGAATGCAGTCTGTTTGGCCCATGTTTGGCCAATCGATCATACGGCCCGTATAAGGCCCATTGATGATACGGCCTGTAGAAGGCCTGTCGGTGTCAAAACCGGCGGATCTCGGGTAGGGGGTCCCGAACTGTGCGTCTAAGGCGGATGGTAACAGGAGGCAGGGGACACAATGTTTTACCCAGGTTCAGGCCCTCTTGATGGAGGTAAAACCCTACGTCCTGCTTGATTAATATTGATGATATGGGTAGTACAAGAGTAGATCTACCACAAGATCGGAGAGGCTAAACCCTAGAAGCTAGCCTATGGTATGATTGTATGTTGTAGTTGTTGTGTCCTATGGACTAAAACCCTCCGGTTTATATAGACACAGTAGAGGGTTAGGGTTACACAAGGTCGGTTATAAAGGAGGAGATATCCATATCCATATTGCCTAGCTTGCCTTCCACGCCAAGTAAAGTCCCATCCGGACACGAGACGAAGTCTTCAATCTTGTATCTTCATAGTCCAACAGTCCGGCCAAAGGATATAATCCGGCTGTCTGGAGACCCCCCTAATCTAGGACTCCCACAGTAGCCCCTGAACCAGGCTTTCAATGACGATCAGTCCGGCGCGCAGTATTGTCTTCGGCATTGCAAGGCGGATTCCCCCTTCGAATATAACACGGAAGGATTTGAATATAAGGATAGTGTCCGACCTTGCAAAATAAGTTCCACATACCACCGTAGAGAGAATAATATTTCCATAAATCCAATTTGCTGACTTGTTTTGGCAACACGACATTATGTCATGACCCGGTGATTATTCGAACTATTTCCTTTAACTAGCCCCGCACATAACGCGAGGCATTTTTTTGACACGTCTTGTCAAAGCAAAGATCGTGTCCCCTTATCATGGGATTCTCATCAATACGGGCGTGGGTAACCCAACCACGCCATCGATTACGGCGCTTGGGGGATAAGCGAGTTTTACCAGGCTAGTGGGGACGCTTAGTTTCGTCCGCCCATATAAAGGGATAAGTATTCACCTTTTCATCCACGCCTTCTTCCTCCTTTGCTCATCCATTTTTGCACACTCGAGCTCTAGCGCCCAAGTACACACTTCCCACCTGAACCTTCTCCAACCATGTCCGGAGTGGGAGGCAGGTGGATGGTCTCCTCCATCACGGAGGGAAACATCAAGAAGCTGAGGAGAGCCGGATACCTGCCCGACGACATCGTGCACCGGCTCCTAGATGAGGGGCAGCTCATCCCCACCCTCGGGCCCCATGAGAGGGTAGTGTTCCTTACCCATTTCCTCCGCGGACTGGGATTCCCTCTCCACCCATTCGTTCGGGGGCTCATGTTCTACTACGGCCTGGATTTCCATGAT
The DNA here is from genome assembly GCF_018294505.1 of Triticum aestivum. NCBI lineage: Eukaryota > Viridiplantae > Streptophyta > Magnoliopsida > Poales > Poaceae > Triticum > Triticum aestivum. Next base: position 488,269,133 of record NC_057803.1, read on the forward strand.
CTGGCCCCGAACTTCATCCTCAACATCTCGGCGTTTATCGTCGTGTGCGAGGCCTTCCTCCGCATCAAGCCCCACTTCGGCTTATGGCTAAAGACCTTCAATGTCAAGCCGAAGGTAGTGGGCGGCCGCCAGGCGGAGTGCGGAGGTGCCATGGTGAGCAAGATGCCCAACGTTACATGGCTCGAGGGCTCCTTTGTGGAAACCATAAAGGGGTGGCAATCGGGGTGGTTCTACATCAGCGAGCCGCGTGACCCTGCATGGGCAACGGCCCCCGAGTTTCGATCTGGCATCCCCATGCGGCTCACCTCCTGGAAAGAGAAGGGCCTGTCCTGGGGTAGTTCGGGAGAGCTGACCGGACTCCAAACATGTATTCAAAACATGGTGAACAATAAGCTCAAACTCGTCAACATAGTCCAGGTCATGCTCATCCGCCGGATCCTCCCGTGTCAACAACGGGCCTTCAACTTGTGGGAGTTTGACCCAGCGCAACACCAAACTCTAAACAGGCTCTTCGATACAACACACGAGGATGCCTGGAAGGTGCTATTGAAGGGCGCCGAGGTTCCTCCTCCTACTACCGAGGATCACGGATTCTGCGTGAAGCGCCAAGCCAGCGCGGTAAGCTGTTTTACCTCTTACAAGATACTTGTTTTACATAGTTTGACTCTATGCAGGATCTAAGCTCCCGTTCCTTTGACAGGACTGGCAGGAAATGGCCGGACAGATCGACTGTCCGGCTCCTTTGCCCGAAGGCCCAGCAAACACTCTCCTGACGGAGATGCTGACTCCGGCTCCTTACAAGGTGACAGAGAAGACCAAGAGGGCCAAGGGAACCCGAAAGAGTTCCCGACGCCAGGTGTTATCGGACTCATCGTCCGATGACTCTGCGGCACACTCCTCCCCCGAAGACGAGGAGGAAGAAGAAGATGCTCCCCTTCCAGGCGGGGGAGACAAGAAAAGGAAGGCCGCCCCAACTGGGGGGGCCGAAGGGTCCAAGAAGGGAAGGACTCTCCTTCCGGACAGTTCCACCGCCGTTGATGAAGGCGAAGACGAGTGGTTGCCCAGGGCCAAGCCCCTGGGGAGATCGTGAGTATTCGGATACCAGAGTAACTCATAGCATGTAACACCCTCGATGCGACTATAGCTCCCACGTGTCGAGGCACGACTTAGAGATATAATCGCATTGAAGGCATATGTCGCAAGTTAGGCAATCTTCACAACATCCCATGTAATATGATAACAAAAAGGGAGATAACATAGTTGGCTTACACTCGCCACGTCAATCAAGTGCATAAATAACATTACATCATCCAAACACTCATGGCCCGAGTACGGCGCCAAAATAAAAGAGAACCCAACATGCGACACGGTCCCGTTCACCCCCAACTGGGCACCACTACTGATCATCGGGAAAGGAGACATAGTAACATTGAGAGTCTTCGTCGAACTCCCACTTGAGCTCGTACGCGTCTCCTGGAGCGGAATCATTAGACCATGCATCTGGTGTAACAGTAATCTGTGAGCCACAGGGACTCAGCAATCTCGCACCCTCGCGATCAAGACTATTTAAGCTTATAGGTATGGCAAGGTAAATATATGGAGCTGCAGCAAGCGACTAGCAAGTATGGTGGCTAACTTATCCGCAAAAGAGAGCGAGAAGAGGGGGCAAAGCACGAGCGAGAAACTAGAGAGAAACCTGCGCAAACATTACTCCAACACCGTAGCCACTTCCCGGACTCTACCGAGAAGAGGCCATCATGGTAACACACTCGGTTGATTCATTTTAATTTAATTAAGGTTCAAGTTATCTACAACCGGACATTAACAAATTCCCATCTGCCCATAACCGCGGGCACGGCTTTCGAAAGTTCAAATCCCTGCAGGGGAGTCCCAACTTAGCCCATGACAAGCTCTCACGGTAAACGAAGGAATAGACCTCCTCCCAAGACGTTCCGATCAGACTCGGTATCTCGGTAATTCAAGACACTTCGACAGGTTAAAACAAATCCAGCAACACCGCCCGAATGTGCCGATAAATCCCGATAGGAGCTGCACATATCTCTTTCTCAAGGCACACTCGGATGAACACTACGTACAACTAAAACCAACCCTCAAGTTGCCCCGAGGTGGCGCTGCAAGTGGCTCTATTTGGACCAACACTCAGAGGAGCACTGGCCCGGGGGGGGGGGGGGGGTTTAAAATAAGATGACCCTCGGGCTCCGGAAACCCAAGGGAAAAAGAGGCTAGGTGGCAAATGGTAAGACCAATGTTGGGCATTGATGGAAAAGCTTTAATCAAGGCGAAATATCAAGGGGTTCCCATTATAACCCAATCGCGTAAGGAACGCAAAATCCGGGAACATAACACCGATATGACGGAAACTAGGGCGGCAAGAGTGGAACAAAACACTAGGCGAGAGGCCGAGCCTTCCACCCTTTACCAAGTATATAGATGCATTAAGATAACAAGGCAATATAATGATATCCCAACAAGTAAATAAAAGATGTTCCAACAAGGAACGACCTCCAATCTTCACCTGCAACTAGCAACGCTATAAGAGGGGCTGAGCAAAGCGGTAACATAGCCAATCAACGGTTTTCTAGGACAATGGTGGGTCAGAGGTTTGACATGGCAATTTGGGAGGCTTGCAAGAAAGTGGTAGGCATCGCAGCAATGGCATAGCAAAAGAGCGAGCAAACTAGCATAGCAAAGATAGTAGTGATTTCGAGGGTATGATCATCTTGCCTGCACAGTTGTTAGAGTTGACTGGATCCTCGAAAGCAAACTCAACGGGCTCCTCGTTAGTGAACTCCTCTCCCGGCTCTACCCAAACAAGACAAACAAGCAACAAGGATACAATCAACCACGTGCAAACTCAAACAACACGATGCAAAGATGATATGCTATGCGGGATGTGATGCGGGATGCAACATGCAAGATATGACAGGAAATGCATGAACCTGGCCTCAACTTGGAATTCCAAGTGTGCCACTAGAAAGATGAGATGAAATCGCTTGAAAGCGATATAAAGAACGCCGGAATCGGAGTTACGGTTTGGAAATGGCAAGCGATTCAAAAACGACACCGGTCTGCGATTTACAGCAAGTAGGCATCTAAATGCAATGAGATGAACCTGCTACAGCCACCAAATATGACAATAAAATACATGGCAGGGATGCACACAAGATGCTTAACAAAAGTCTAGCATTGAGCTACGGCCAAATCATCCATTGACAGGTTCAAACAAGCATGGCAAAAACGCAAATGGTAAAAAAGATCTCAGACTTAGTGAAATTAACACTTGTCTGGAATTTCAGATCATATAGCCCTCTTCGGAGCAACAAAACAACATGCTACAGGACCTGAACATGACAAAGAAAGACATGTCATGGAGCTACTCAACAAGCTTAACAAAAGTCCCTAAGTGACCTTGAGCCAAAAGGGAGCAGAAAATACAATTGCAAGCATGTGAACATAGCAAAAACATAATCAGTTTTCAGACTTAGTGAAAACTGGGACATGCTGAAACATAACTCACGAAGGCATGTCTACAAGCTCGATGCACTCACCACAGTGCAAGTCATGGCAAGACAAGCATACATCCCTTAAGAAGGCACAAAATTCAAGCTAGACATGGCAAGAACAATGGCATAGCATGCACGGATCAACTACAATAACATCGGCAAAATCGCAAACAAGTTGACGATCTGCCCAGATTTGCAACGAAGCAAAAGTAGAGCTCGATTGACTCAAGCTAGGGTGCTCCATAATTGCAAACAAAGACAAGGATGGATAGAGCACTACAATATTAACAAAACTCCTTTACTGATCATCCTCAAAAGAGGCACGGATCACTAGGAAACAACATGAACATATGGCATCGTGAGATAAACAATCCCAGGACTTAGTGAAATTACTAAGTCCCTGAAAACAGAATTAGCAAGTGCACCACTTTGCAAGCTTGCACAAGTCACCACACACATCCTAAAAATACATGGGTTGCACCTCTGGAGATATGACAAAACCCTTAACAAAACACATGTAGGACTCACGGGCATAGGATGCACACAATAATCATGGCAAAAATGACAAAAGCGCTAAATAGAGTAACATATCTGACAATTATCTCAAGTAGCCCTCTTCTAACAGCATTTCGGGCATCAAGATGAACTCTAATGAAAATGATGCAATGGAATGAAATGATGTACTTTCTGAGATGAAAATTTTGATATGCTATATGCCCAAATCGGAGCTACGGATGCAAAGTTACGGGGCCCCGAACAGAGGCACTTGGATCTACAATTTTGGGAGTTAGCAAAAAAAACACCTCCTAGGGTTTACTGTAGACGTTTCGGATCTGGATCGTGGCGCGCCTCCCGAGGTGGATCCGGGCTCACCGGCGGGCTGGTCAGCGACGGACGGCGGCTGGGCGGCGCGCGGCGCGGCAGGGCAGCGGTGGGGGCGTGGGGCGGCCGGCGGCTGGAGGCGGCGGGCGGCTCCGGGCGGCGGGCGACGGGATGCGGTGGGCGGCGCGCGGCGGCGGCTGGAGGCGGCGGGCGGCGCGCGGGCAGGCGGGAGGCGGCGGCCCGGTCGCGCGGAGGAGAGGGCCCGCCCTGGGCCGGGATGGGCCGCGGCGGTGAGAGGCCGGCGCGGGACAGGTGGCGCCTCAGGATTGGCGGCGGCGACGGGCGGACGTTGTTCGGCTCCCCCCGACACGTCCGGAGCGGCGGATCTGGGATTTTAGGGTTTCGGGGGAGGAGGAGATCCGAAAACGGAGGGGTCTATTTATAGGCATAGAGGGAGCTAGGAGAGTCCAAATGAGGTGCGGTTTTCGGCCACGCGATCGTGATCGAACGCTCTAGGACATGGAGCACAGTTTGGTGGGTTTTGGGCCAAATTGGAGGGGTGTTGGGATGCAACACACACGAGGCCTTTTCGGTCCCTCGGTTAACCGTTGGAGTATCAAACGAAGTCCAAATGGTACGAAACTTGACAGGCGGTCTACCGGTAGTAAACCAAGGCCGCTTGGCAAGTCTCGATCCAATCCGGAAATGTTTAATCCCCACACACAAAAGAAAGTTAGAAATGACCACCGGAGGAGAACGAAGCGCCGGAATGCAAAACAGACAACGGGGAAAATGCTCGTATGCATGAGATGAACACGTATGCAAATGCAATGCACATGATGACATGATATGAGATGCATGACAACGATAACAACACATGGAGACAAAGACCCGAACCCAAGAAGATAAAATAACTTAACGCCGGAAACGGCAAGAGTTGGAGTACAAATTGGGAAAGTTACATCCGGGGTGTTACATAGCATTCCTTTGTCGCACTGCTTTCCCTAACACCGAACATGATTATGCAGGCTGCCACGAGCCAGTATCGATGTATCATCGGACGGCTTCCTGGGCTCTTCGGACATGGATAGCAATCCAGTCCCGACCGCCACCTCCCCTCATCCTGCTGACGATGCCGAGGTGCTGTCTCACGAGGCACCGGGTCAAGGGGAGACAGTCCCGGAGGCGCCTCAAGGCGGCCTCCCGGACTCCGGGAGCTGAGGGGACAAGGCCCCTGAGAGCTCCGAGTTCGGCCCTCAGCCGAACACTGCGCCGGAACCTCCAGTGGTTCCGGGCTCGGGTAGACGGCCTCCTTCTAAGAGGGGCGAGACACCTGTACCGGTGACTTCTGTCCATCTAGAGGTGCCGGACAATCTGCTGGAAGCGCTTCGCAGCGCTTCCATCGACGAGGAGCACCGCACTATCATGAGTGCGGTGATCTAGAAGGTTCAGTCTGCCAAGAGCGGATTGACTGAAGCCTGTGCCAGCCTTCTAACAGGCTTTGAGGTAAGTGTTTGAAATATAGGAAAATATTACCGCATAGAGAGTAGCCCCTGATGCTCTATTCGGTGTTCACAAAAAAAAGCCGAACAAAGGATTAAACAATATCACAGGAGTCTAATATGAGTATGTCAATATGCGTATGCAGGCTTCGCTGCTGGCGTCCACCGCACTGACTGCGGAGGTCGCCGTACTGAAGCAGGACCTCGAGGGGTCCAAGAAAGAGCTCGGCCTTGCCAAGAGGGAGCTCAAGGAGAACAAGGGTAAGTAATACCCTGTCTATAGATATGTATATATAAAAGAAGATGCAATTGCAAAATGACAGGATCATCGTATATTTGCCAGGGGCCACGACCGAGGTGGCAGCCCTGAAGCAATCGCTAACCAAGGCTGAAGATAAAGCGGCCAAGGAGCGCACCGAGCGGGAAAAGCAAGAGGCTCATGTGGGCGAGGTGCAGCAAGAGCTCCAGGCTCTAGTGACGAAGCACGAGGCGTTGGAGCTTGACTCGAAGACGCGGGAGTCTGAGCTTGCCGCGGCCCTCGAGAGCGCAAAAAGTGCCAAGGCCGAAGCCCAAAAGGCCCTCCAGGAGATCGACACAATGAAGAAGATAGCGGCGGGTAAGGCATTCTATATGCAGAGCAAGCATGTGAAAGTAAATTACCGATTACTTACCCGAATTTGGAGCTCTCCAGGAGCATTCGCAGATTTGCCCCGCAGCGTGTCGGATGCCGCGCAGTTTTACCAGGCCGAGGAGGGAAGCTCGATGGAGAAGCTGTTCTGGTCTCAATATACTGAGACCGAACACCCGATGCCTCTGAGCGACCAGCTAAAGCAGCTGGTCGAGCTGCACAAGGCGGCCGTACAGGCCATGAAGGGCCTTGTAGTCCGGCTGTGGCCTGGCGACGCCCTTCCGAATAGCTACTTCGTCCTGGTGAGGCGGCTTGTGGATGCCTGCCCATGGCTGGATGTCATCAAGCGGTCCGTCTGCATCGAAGGTGCACGCCGGGCTTTCGCCCGTGTGAAGGTGCAGTGGGCCAAGCTAGACGCTGTGAAGCTGATCAAGGAAGGGCCGCCGCAGGGCAAGGAGCATCGCGCCCCCGAAATTTATTATGAGGGTGTCCTGAAGGGTGCTCGTCTTGTAGCGAACGAATGTTCAAAGGATGTAATATTTGAGTAAACTTGCTCGTGTGATCCTGTATGATGAAAACTTGTTTCATATGCGCTATGCAACGCTTGTGTGAATTTAAAATATTACCTTCTGTTGGCTGTTTATGCAATCTGAGAGATGGCTAGTCCACGTCTTCTGCCCCCATGCCACGAGTGCTGGGGTGTTCAGGATAAACCTGAGCACTCTTGTTCCCATGTTTGGGTCCCTCAAGGGAGGTGCTCAGCACAACGAACAAGGAAACCAGACTAATAATGCTTTATCACTCTCACTTAGCCATAGAATTCTATAATTTTAAAATTCGGCGAAGCCCCAGGTATTCGGAAGACCGAATTCGGGGCGCGATACACGCCTTTAAGCCGGACAGGGCCGGCCCTCACTCTAAGCGGCATAAGTCTTTAGGGACTCAAAAACCTCGCCGAACAACGACCAGTCTCTCGCCTTATCATGACAGTCAGTTTTAGCTTTCTCTACTGAGGTGCTCAGCCCAGCAGAACCGGGGCATAATCGCTATAGTTCTCCTAGCGCTACCTTAGCCGATAGAGCGGAACGTAAGGTACCAAAACATAGGAGCCGGGCAAACCCAACATTTGACCAAAGACATGATTCGGAGCTGATGCATATAATGCTATAAGTTCGGGGTGCCGCACTTGTGAAAGTGTTCGGACTTTTCACACCATATTGTGGGGTACGTAAGCCCCTGGTGTATTGGCCGTACCAAAGTGTACGGTTGCAAGGCGTCATTGATGAACACACACACACACACACACACACACACACACACACACACACACACACACACACACACACACACACACACACACACATATATATATATATATATAACAAGAATTGCAATAATAGTCGTAATGTTATGCATTGATTTTTTAAAAATGTGCGTTTAAAGAAGAATGATACAGATGGTGCGATAAGCAAAGAGTAGGACTATGTCCCTTCCAAGGGCAAGCTGAGGAATAGTATTAAATCAAATATTTCGCTCGTTATTGTAATCCACCTGGGAATTCCGTGGTGTGACGTAGCTTTCTGCCTCCTTGGTTGCTGCATCATGTGTTCGGCAAATTTGCCGCCAGACAGGGTTTCCAGAGATTAAGGTCCTGAAAATGAGAAAAATAACCAAACGGGAAGCCCCTAGTGCGGTTTAAGCCGCGTCTTGGGGCGTGCCACAGTTGTGCCCCCCTCCCCACCTGTGCCCATGGTATTTTTAATGAGTAATTATGTAGGCGTGGCACGAGTTTCGCCGTTTGGCTGAGACTGGGGTGGGGGCCGGATTGCTACGCGAGCTCAGATCGTGCCAGGCGGTCTAGTTGCCGATTGCTCCTTGCACGCTTGAAGGTGTCCTGGTCTTGAAACGCCGAACTGGTGGATTGCCTTGAGAGGCTGCTTTGCGCTTCTGCTGTGAGGGCCACGGTGTGCTCCTCTGTTCGGAGAGAGCGCTCTATATTTCCATTGACTGTAATAACCCCATGAGGTCCTGGCATCTTGAGCTTGAGGTATGCATAATGTGGTACCGCATTGAATCTCGCAAATGCGGTTCGCCCGAGTAGTGCATGATAACCACTGCGGAACGGGACTATATCAAAGATTAACTCTTTGCTTCGGAAGTTATCCGGGGATCCGAAGACCACTTCCAGTGTAATTGAGCCTGTGCAATGGGCCTCTACGCCTGGAATGATGCCCTTAAAGGTCGTTTTTGTGGGTTTGATCCTTGAGGGATCTATACCCATTTTGTGGGTCCTGATAAAGCAGGTTCAGGCTGTTGCCGCCATCCATAAGGACTCGAGTGAGGTTAAATCCGTCAATAATTGGGTCCAGAACCAGTGCGGCGAATCCGCCATGACGGATACTAGTGGGATGGTCCCTGCGATCGAAAGTGATCGGATAGGAGGACCATGGGTTGAACTTTGGGGTGACTGGCTCCAACGCATGTACGTCCCTGAGTGCACGCTTCCGCTCCCTTTTGGGAATGTGGGTTGCGTATATCATGTTCATCGTCCGCACTTGTGGGGGAAACCTCTTCTGTCTTCCGGTGTGTGGCTGTTGGGGCTCCTCCTCGTCATCGCTATGTGGCCCCTTGTCCTTGTTTTCGGTAATTAACTTGCCGGCCTGCTTGAACACCCAACAATCCCTGTTGGTGTGATTGGCTGGCTTATCTGGGGTGCCATGTATTTGACACGAGCGGTCGAGTATACGGTCCAAGCTGGACGGGCCTGGTGTACTTTGTTTGAATGGCTTTTTCCGCTGACCGGGTTTAGAGCCTTTGAATCTGGCATTGACTGCCGTATCCTCGTTATTATCACTGTTAATGCGGCGCTTATGTTTTGTTGCGACGTGACCTGCTATTGCCGTCCTTGGTATCCGAAGTACCATGGTTCTTTGATATGTTATTACCGCGAGCCAGCCAACTGTCTTCTCCCGCACAAAAGCGGGTCATGAGTGTCGTGAGGGCTGCCATAGATTTTGGCTTTTCCTGACCAAGGTGCCGCGCTAGCCATTCATCGCGGATGTTGTGTTTGAAAGCCGCTAGGGCCTCTGCATCCGGACAGTCGACGATTTGATTTTTCTTTGTTAGGAACCGAGTCCAGAATTTCCTGGCCAATTCTTCTGGCTGCTGAATTATGTGGCTCAAGTCATCGGTATCTGGTGGCCGCACATAAGTGTCCTGAAAGTTGTCGAGGAATGCGGCTTCCAGATCTTCCCAACAGCTGATGGACTCTGCTGGCAAGCTGTTAAGCCAATGCCGCGCTGGTCCCTTGAGCTTTAGTGGGAGGTATTTGATGGCGTGTAAGTCATCACCGCGGGCCATGTGGATGTGGAGGAGGAAATCCTCGATCCATACTGCGGGATCTGTTGTGCCATCGTATGATTCAATATTTACAGGTTTGAAACCTTCTGGGATTTGATGATCCATTACTTCGTCTGTGAAGCATAAGGGGTGTGCGGCGCCTCTGTATTGGGCTATATCGCGACGCAGCTCGAATGGGTCTTGCCCGCTGTGTTTGGCCCGGCCGGATTTACTTTTACTGTATCCGGCGTGATGTTTATCGTCTCGCATAGTGGCGCGCCCCCGTGATCCGTAGATCGATCTTGCATGCTTTGCTTTGTCCTCCAATATGTCTTGCAGGTCTGGCGTATCCTCCCATGCCTTTTTATTTGAATGGCATCGGGGTGCGGGCTGAGTTTTTGGCTGGAATGCCTCTCTATCGCGGCCACGAGATGGCTGATCAGCCGCGCCATACGCTTCTTCCTCCAGTCGGGGTAGCAACCTGCATTTTGGGTAACTCTTGGAGGGGCGCTCGAGTTTATATTCCTCGGTCGCGAGGACTTCAGTCCATCTATCAGCTAGCAGATCTTGATCAGCTTGAAGTTGTTGCTGCTTTTTCTTAAGGCTATTTGCCGTGGCTATAAGCCGGCCTTTGAAGCGCTCTTGTTTGACGGGATCCTCTGGCACGGCGAATTCATCATCGCTGAGGCTTGCCTCGTCTTCGGAGGGGGCATGTAATTATCATCCTCTGCCTCTCCATCTGCCGCTCTCTCAGGAGGGCTGGCTCTTCCATCCTCCTGCTCTAAATCTTGCTGGAGGGGATTGTTGTTGTCTTTGGCACTATCCGGAGTGTTATTATCTCCTGTGCCGATATCACCACTTTTGCTTTGGCGGGACTTAGAGTGGCGCCGTCGACATCGGTGCTTGGGTTGCTTCTTGGAGGGGTCATCCTCCGCTATCTCATCGCCATTGCCTTCTTTGGGTGTATCCACCATGTATATATCGTATGATGAGGTGGCTGTCTAGTGCCCTGTGGGCAGTGGTTCCTCGATGTCTTCGGAGTCGAAGTCGAGCATGTCGGTTAAGTCATCGACAGTGGCTACTAAGTGGGTGGTGGGTGGGCCGCGAATTTCTTCGTCGTCCGCATCCCAATCCTGTCGTACATAGTTCGGCAAGGATCCTCCTGATAAGGAGAGAGACCTTAATGAGTTCAGTATGTCGCCAAAGGGCGAGTGCTGAAAAATATCCGCGGAGGTAAACTCCATGATCGGCGCCCAGTCGGATTCGATAGGAACGGGCGCAGGCGGTTCGGAGTCCGTGGCCGGAGAAGGATCCGGCAGTTTAACAACACGACTCTCGTGTAAGGTAAGGTCGATGTTTGGCTCGATCGCCGCTAAGGGTAAGGCTTCCGTGGCGGGGTCCATCCACCCGTCCATGGACGGCGCAACTGGCTCCGAATTGAGGGCCGGAGCGGCTGCATGTGCGATCTCCTGAACACTGTCCGACGATAGAGCTAAATCGTACTCATCGTGACGGCGTGATGCACAAGGCAAAGGCTCGAATCCATCGAAGATCAAGTCTCCACGGATATTGGCCGTGTAGTTTAAGCTTCCAAACCTGACCTGGTGGCCAGGGGCATAACTTTCAATCTGCTCCAGATGGCCAAGCGAATTGGCCCGCAGTGCAAAGCCACCGAACACGAAGATCTGTCCGGGAGAAAAGTCTCACCCTAGACTACATCGCTATCGATGATAGTAGGAGCCATCAAGCCTAACGGCGACGACACAGAGGAACTCTCAATGAAAGCACAAATATCGGTGTCAAAACCGGCGGATCTCGGGTAGGGGGTCTCGAACTGTGCATCTAAGGCGGATGGTACCAGGAGGCAGGGGACACAATGTTTTACCCAGGTTCGAGCCCTCTTGATGGAGGTAAAACCCTACGTCATGCTTGATTAATATTGATGATATGGGTAGTACAAGAGTAGATCTACCACAAGATCGGAGAGGCTAAACCCTAGAAGCTAGCCTATGGTATGATTGTATGTTGTAGTTGTTGTGTCCTATGGACTAAAACCCTCCGGTTTATATAGGCACCGGAGAGGGTTAGGGTTACACAAGGTCGGTTACAAAGGAGGAGATATACATATCCGTATTGTCTAGCTTGCCTTCCACGCCAAGTAGAGTCCCATCCAGACATGAGACGAAGTCTTCAATCTTGTATCTTCATAGTCCAACATTCCAACCAAAGGATATAGTCCGGCTGTCCGGAGACCCCCTAATCTAGGACTCCCACAAGGCCCATTGATGATATGGCCCGTAGAAGGCTCATTGTTTCTATGGCCCGTAGAAGGCCCACTGTTTATACGGCCCGTAGAAGGCCCACTGTTTCTACGGCCCGTAGGAGGCCCAGTGTCACTATAGTAAATATTAGCCCATGATTATTGTGGCCTAGTTTTTAAAAATAGGTTATTGCAGCCACTAGCAAACCGCAGAAAAAGAACTGCACTGATTACAAGCAAATAAATAAACAAGACAACAAGGAAATAAATAAGCAAGCAACTTACGCTAGGCTATCACGGCTATTACACATATTACATCCACTGGGCATCAAAGTTCGCCACCAGTGCAAATATAGGGAACACAGCAGCATATAAACGCCGCAGCAAAACAAGTCCAGAACTGAAACCACTTCAGAAGAGCTCAAGAAACAATATCTTGGGTACCCATAATGCTGGCAAGATGCTTAGCAAGCTTATTAACTTTCTCTTGTTTGGCGCTTAAGTCCTCCAGCGCTTGTTGTTGCACCAGAAAGTATGCATCTGAATTCTGCAGGGCCTTCCTTAGTCCTTCGGCTTCCTGTCGCATAACATCTGATCGATGTCTTTCAACTTGAAGTTGAGACTCCAGAAGCCGAACTGATTCAGGCAGTGAGTTCGAAGAGCTGGTGCCAGCAGTGGTAGCCAGTAACTCGAACACTGCATCAAGACAGGACTTTGGGGTTGTCTTAGTGTCTTCAATATAGTTTTTATCAGCTTTCTTGGAGACCAACAGGGATGTCTCCCTATCTTGAACCTTATCTGCATTACTTCCTTTACCATTGGATAACAGGGTACTCTTCTCCAATATCTTATCCGCGTTCTAAAAGAGAAACAAACAAACACATCTCAGGTTTACAATGTAGTATATGAAACTCATTGAAGAAACGGGTTTAAAACATACCTGTTGCGCCATTGGAGTTTCAATTGCATCCTTCAAATTTGAAATTAGTTGGTATCAGTAAATACAGTGATGCAAGAGCAAAGTAGTATGAACCATAGCTACGGAACCTGACCTGAGAACAATTCTTCTTCTGCTTTAAGCGTTGACTTCGGGTTCGGAGTGGTGGTCCTCGTGATTTGGGCACTGCAGTTGCCTTACTAACTGCTCGTGTTTGGGTGCTCTGTGGTGGAGATGGTGCTGTGTCAACGGGAACTAGGTGTCTATCTGCTGGGGTTGGGGTTAGAAGGGGTGTAGCTGGTTCTCTGTCCAACTGGGTAGGGGTACAATCTGCATGAGTGTGGGTTATGTGTGGTGGGGCTGATTCTTGGGCAAGTACAACCGTGGTTCTATCTGCATCGACAGGTAGCACGATCCTTTCTGAAGACCGTGTTTTTACTCCCACAGATACTGCCATCACTCCCTCCAATTGAAATGGCTGATAAACAAGAAAAGTAATTGAATGTACAAACATTGTAAGATAGACAGGTGCAATGGACAGTAGGGAAGAAAACAGGGCATGAAATAATTCACATTTATGTTGTCTAAGAAAACAGAATAGCAGGACATAATTTCACATATATGATGGCTAATTAAACAGGATAGCATGACACAATTTCACATGTATGATGGCTAACTAAACATGATAGAATGACATACGTCAAAATATGATGACTATGTAAACAGGATGACATGATATAACTATACGATGTGTCTATTAAAGTGGTTGGCATGCCATAAATCACAAACATGCCGTCGATGGAAACATGATGGCATGATATAATTCACGGATAGAATGACATAATTTAAATATGATGACTATGTAAACAGGATGAGATGATATAACTATATTATGTCTTTAGAAAATGGGTTGGCATGGCATAATTCAGATACATGTTGTATATGTAAACATCATGGCATGACATAATTCAAATATATGATTTATATACTAAGGAAGTGAGCAGAGGTGTAGGATCGAAAGTATGTCTAGAGGGGGGGTGATTAGACTACATGACCGAATAAAAATCTATCCTTTTCCCAATTTTAGTCTTTGGCAGATTTTAGCTATCTTAGCACAAGTCAAGCAATCTTAACACACTTCAAGGAAGCATGCAAAGAGTCCATGAGCAGCGGAAAGTAAAGCATGCAACTTGCAAGAATGTAAAGGGAAGGGTTTGGAGAATTCAAACGCAATTGGAGACACAAATGTTTTTGTCGTGGTTCCGATAGGTGGTGCTATCGTACATCCACGTTGATGGAGACTTCAACCCACTAAGGGTAACGGTTACGCGAGTCCACGGAGGGCTCCACCCACGAAGGGTCCACAAAGAAGCAACCTTGGCTATCCCATCATGGCCATCGCCCACGAAGGACTTTCCTCACTAGCGGTAGATCTTCACGAAGTAGGCGATCTCCTTGCCCTTACAAACTCCTTGGTTCAACTCCACAATCTTGTCGGAGGCTCCCAAGTGACACCTAGCCAATCTAGGAGACACTACTCTCCAAGAAGTAACAAATGGTGTGTTGATGATGAACTCCTTGCTCTTGTGCTTCAAATGATAGTCTCACCAACACTCAACTCTCTCTCACAGGATATGGATTTGGTGGAAAGAAGATTTGAGTGGAAAGCAACTTGGGAAGGCTAGAGATCAAGATTCATATGGTGGGAATGGAATATCTTGGTCTCAACACATGAGTAGGTGGTTCTCTCTCAGAAAATGTGTATTGGAAGTGTAGGTATGTTCTGATGGCTCTCTCCACGAATGAAGAGTGGGTGGAGGGGTATATATAGCCTCCACACAAAAACTAACCGTTACACACAAATTACCAATCTCAGTGAGACCGAATTGCGAAACTCGGTCGGACCGATTTAGCAAACCTAGTGACCGTTAGGATTTTCGGTGGGACTGAGATGCAACTCGGTAGGACCGATATGGTTAGGGTTAGGGCATAACGTAATCTCGGTGTGACCGATTACACAAACTCGGTGGGACCGATTTTGGTAATAAGCTAACCAGAGAGTTGGTCAGGTAAACTTGGTGGGACCGATCGCTCATTTCGGTGGGACCGAAATGTTACAAAAGGGAAACAGAGAGTTTACATTGCAATCTCAGTGGGACCGATCGCTCATCTCGGTAGGACCGAAACGTTACAAAGGGAAACCGAGAGATTACAACCCCATCTCGGTGTGACCGAGATCCCTATCGGTGAGACCGATTTGCCTAGGGTTTGTGGCAGTGGCTATGACATCTGAACTCGGTGGCGCCGGATAGAAAGAATCGGTGGGGCCGAGTTTGACTTTTGGTTTAGGTCATATGTGGATGTGGGAAGGTAGTTGAGGGTTTTGGAGCATATCACTAAGCACTATGAAGCAAGAACCTCATCAAGCAACACCTCATCCCTCCTTGATAGTATTGGCTTTTCCTATAGACTCAATGTGATCTTGGATCACTAAAATATAAAATGTAGAGTCTTGTGCTTTGAGCTTGAGCCAATCTTTTTGTCCTTAGTATTTTGAGGGGTCCACTTTCCTCATCCATGCCATGCAATTCATTGAGCTTTTCCTGAAATATTAATCTTGGAATGGCATTAGCTCAATGAGCTATATGTTATTAGGAATTACCAAAACCACCTAGGGATAGTTGCACTTTCAGTCTCCCCCTTTTTGGTAATTGATGACAACATATAGATCAAAGCTTCGACAAATGATAATAAGAGTGAGAAACATTGTCGCTTTGAAAAGTATGTCAAAAGCAAGAGCTCCCCCGTAATTTGTGCATAGTTTATGATTTGCTTTGGATTGCGAATGCACAGAGAATTAGGCTCATGGGTTACTCTTCCATGTCACATACATCTTGGTGGAGCGCTCAAAATGATAATAATTAAAGTGAATGATCATGTAGGGATAAAATGATAATGTCATCCAACAAGCATTAATGTAGCATATGATCCAACACACATGATCATCCAAGTATCACACGGATAGAAAGTATCTCAAACAAGCAAAGCAAATAAAGTTTAATCACCAAAGCAAGAGAGAATTAAAAGCAACGCTCTCTCTCAAAGCCTATGATCTATACATTTTTCTCCCCCTTTGGCAACAAGTTACCAAAAAGTTCCTAGAAAATGCATAGCACTAAATCGTCTCTCAGGCTTGGTCTTCAGGTGGTGGTGTCCGGATAACCTCAAGAACGAAGGCTTCAGTCGATTTAGATGGAGCTGATGGAGTAGGTGCTGGAGCTGGTGGCACTGAAGCTGTAGCTGGTGTAGATGAAGTGGCTCTGGTGTCTGGAACAGGCATTGCAGCAGACCTGTGAGCTCTAGGCACTTTGGAAATGCATCAGTGGTTGTCTTGCCCTTCCTCTCCTGCATATCATCCTGAAGTTGCTCCACAACAGAGTGGATCTCAGTTACCTTCACATCCAAGTCATAGAACTTATGCTCCACGATCCTTTCCAAGCTCTCTTGGTTTTGAGTCAGGGTGGCCGTTCCCTTCTCAATCCTCAGAGTGGAGGCAATCAAGTAGCCAAGATGATCTTGCTTGCTCTTCAGAAGATACTGAGATGCTTCTTCCGTAGATGGCATCCTTGCAGCCTTTTCAGCCTTTGTCTTCTCCTTCTTGGCTTGTACGTGCAAAGAAGATGGTTCATTTTCATCCATCACCATAGTGTTGTCGTCAAATTCTGGGTAGATGGGCAGGTGCTCCTTGTCCAGCAGATATGTGCCAGTGCCCATCTTGGAGTTAATCACCTCCTAAATCTGTGGGGCATATCCACAACTCCTCTTCTGATCTGCAGCTGTCCTCTTTATAGTTTCAACTATAAGACTCATGACCTTGAACTTCTGTGGGACATCAAAGATGTGAAGCAAGTTTATTGCATGGCCTCTGATCACCTTGTGATCTCCTGACTTTGGCAAGAGAGTGTGCCTGAGGATCCAGTTGATAGTTGGCAATCCTGACAGAAGGTAATGTACAGATCCAAACTTATGTGTTTCAAGAGCAGCATCTGGGATCTCCTTGTACATGTGTGCCATGGAGTTGTGATCCTTCTTCTTCTTGGCATAGGCATCCAAGTCATCTTCACTCTCTTCTAGAGCATTGTTCAACTTAGACCATTCAGCAACCGTTGACTGGTACCTAGTGCCTTCAGACATCCAGACAATCCTTCCATCTCGGTAGAAGTGAGCTGTGGAGTAGAACTGCATGATGAGCTCATCGTTCCAATTTGTGAGCTTCTGAACCACAAACTCATCAACTCCACAAGCCTTGAAGCTGTCATATACACCAGGGAAGTGATCCTCATTTTCTTCAATGAATTTCCAATCAACCCATCTCATGTCACACACTATGGGCTTCTTGTCAAGTAAGATAGTCTCATAGAAGTCCTGCTGTTCCTTTGTATGGAACCTGTAGTCCACATCAGTCCTTCTCCTGGTGGCATATGGATCTGACTCCCTCCATAGCCTCAGACCAGAGTCCTTCCTGACTTTCATGTTCTCTGCAACTAGATGAGCATCATTGTGATCTGGAATTTTTGGCTTCAATTTCCTCAAGACAACAGAATCATCTTCTTCTTCCATTGCAGCTTCAGGCATTGGGGCCTTGTTCTTCTCTGCAACTGGAATGTTCCTGGTACTCCTCTTTGGTGCAGTTTTGGGTTTTGGAGCAGCTGGCTTAGAAGCTTCTTTGGGCTTAGATGAAGAAGCCCCTTACCTTATGGCATCTCCCATAAGTTTCTGTGCCTTAGGTGCTGGTGTAGCATCTTCTTCCTCTTCCTCTTCAGAGTCTCTCATGATTGAGGATCTCCCAAGCACTCTGATAGTGGTCTTCTTGACCCTCTCTTTCCTCTTCTTCCCTTCTGCAGCACCCTCTTTGGGTTCAGATTCCAAAGGTACTTGAGTAGAGGCTCTGGCTTTAGATATGGGAATTCTCTTTGCAGGTACTTTGGTCTTCATACTAGGCTTAGTGGCAGCGGCAGTGCTATATTCCTTTTTAACCACTTTCTTCTTGGAAGTGGCCTCATCCTCAACTGCCACATAGTCTTCATCCTCAGATTCAGAAGTTTTCTTCTTTCTGGCCCTGGTGGCAGCCTTTGGCGGATTGCTTGGTGTGCTCCTGCTGCCATCATCTGAGCTGCTAGAGGGACTAGTGCCCTCACTCAAGTGAACCTGCTCCTCTGACTTGTTCTGGCTGTTACTTTTATCAGACATATTGCAATCTCTGACAACTGACCCTGTGAATATATTATAGATGAGGTAGAGTGGATGAGCATCACAAAATACAGAGGTTTTTGCAAACGAATGAATCAAAAACTTAGTTTTAGTTTTCCTCAGAAAGCATTTCGAATCAGCCGATTTGTAAACTCGGTGATACCGAAGCAGCTTTTGGAACCTAAACTGGTGAACTCGGTCAGACTGAATCAGTTCGGTGGCACCGAGACTGCTAGGGTTTCACAAAGTCCTGAACTCGGTCACACCGATTTGCAATTCTTGGTCGGACCGAGAATCGCATGTGCAATGGCCCAAGCCGAATTGGTGGTACCGAGTTCCACAACTCGGTTGGTCCGAGATGGTTTCGGCAGAAACCTAACCCTATATTTTCAAATCATCTCTAATCTACAGAGTGTTTAGACTAGATAGGATAGTTTCAATCATGGCAAGATTCATGGCGAACACAATGTGCTAGGAATCAAATAAGGATAACACAGTGATCAAGTTCATACCCTAGTTCAGCGATGAACTCTCTACGGCGGCAACGGCGGGGATGATTCCCATTGACGGCGGCGGAGACCAGCAGCAGGAGGCAACTGGCGACGAGGAGGACGATCTGGAGACCCTGGAGGCAGAGTGGGCTAAGCGCGGGCGAAAGAGTTCGGAGAAAATTTCCAAAATTTTGTCTGTGGGTATATATAGCCCGACCCTGTTGGTGTGACCGAGTGGAACAACTCGGTGGCACCGAGATGCATAACTGCAAGCAGTTGCTGCAACTCGGTGTGACCGAAAAGTTCAAATCGGTTTCACCGAGATTGAAAATCTAGATTGACTTAGTGATCTCGGTATGACCGAAATGGATGAATCAGTTAGACCAAAACGCACAAAGAAGTTTTGGAAGTTTAAGTCTATGACGAATCAGGGACTCCGAGTGCTCCTCACACAGAGTGGTTCGAATCTGACTTGATCAAATTTTGTGATGTAGCATGAATAGAGTTTGAGACGAGAAAAGCATAGATAGCTAGAGAAGGTTCTTAGTCATTCTTGTCCATCCACTTGGCCAAAAGAAAAGGAAACCAATCAATCAAAACAACAAGTGGATGTCCTCGAATGAGTAAATTATGCAACCAACATGCTCACAATAAAATGACAAATGAAATATGTGGCAAAGCATGCACAAACAATTCTAGCATCTATCAAGCAATTGGCGATGACTAGGTCATCTATATATGAGTATATTGACTTAGGAGTCAAATGAGAACATTTGATCATAGGTCATACTCATCGTTTAAGCACAAGTGGGGTTACCAATTTTACATAAAGCATTGTTGTGTTCACACCATTAGAGTTGATTTAACTCAATTGTTAGAGTATAGCTCCCCCTAAGAGGGATGAACTAACCTTGGGTTTTTTCGATGATGACTTCATGTAGGTGTTGAAGATGTGGATGCTCTATGTTGATGTAGATCATTTGGAGCTATCCTTTGGAGTGAGTTGCACTTTCAATACCTACACAGGTTAGTCCCACAAGGAACAAACAAGGATATCCATACACATAGAGTGATGCACACACAAGATGATGTCTATGAAAGATTTAGGTTACCTTGTCCCTTGTCTTACCAAGAAGAGGGTTTGTGACTCCTTGAACTAGTGCAAGATGTGGAAGTTGATTGCACTTGTTCTTGCCAAAATGATAAGAGTGAAGCATGTTGGCAGAGTCACCCTCAAGAACTCTCTAGTTCTTCTTCTTCGGGATCCACACCATCTTGATGGGAATCCTCGGAGTTGTAGTTGTACTTGATGAAGTGGAACTTGATGTAGTCTTGGGAACCCACTTGACCAAGGCCTTAGGAGCTTCTTCAAATGCATCAATTTCCTCTTGAAGCTTGTCCTTGCCTTTTTGCTTGTGGTCTTGTGGTGGAAGATCATCTTGAGCTTGTGTTCCTTTGAAAGAAGTAGGATCATACTTCTCCTGTTGAGGAACAAACTTCATCTTGGGGTATTGATCTTCTTCCCACTCAACTCCATTGGCATTGAACTTTCGTTCAAAACCAATACCTTGATTCTTCCGGTGCCTTCCTTGCTTGCGTACAATTTCCTCGAATTGCTTACTCCCGGCAAGGCTCCTGTAAACACCTTTCTCTATGATTCCCTTCAATAAGTTGTTTTCTTGCTCAAGTGTAACTTGGCTAAGAGAATCATTAGTGGAATCAAGAGAACTACTAGAAGCAACAATATTGGATTTAGCATGATTATTGTTACTACTAGAAGAAGAATCCTTCTTGTTCTTGTTACTAGACTTGACTTGAGGCATGTAAGTGGATAAGAGTAAATGCTTGGCAATGTAAGAAGAACTTTTCTTGCGAAGATCATCATTGATTGCCTTTAAGAACTCAGGCTCTTGCTCAAGGTTGAGCTTTTCAAAACGTAATTTCTCATGAGTCCTTAAAAGTTCTCGATGATCTCCTAAGATAGTTTCATGAGCTAACTTAAGAGTGTTTAGTTCTTTAGTTAGAGACTCAATCTTCTCCTTATCATTGTCATTGGTTTCATCATAGTATTCATCACTATAGTTGTCAACAAGTAAATCATCATCACCTAACAATTCATCTTCATCACTATTGAAATCAACATACTCGGGGTGTGATACCTTTGGACCTTTGGCCATGAAGCATCTTCCAATTCCTTCATTTGGTGAATCAAATATGTCATAGGAGTTGGTTGACACAAGTGCTAGACCGGCAACACCTTCATCTTGAGTTTATTCGGAGTCGGAGTGATAGCTTCTCTCGGAGTCATTGTTGGAGTCGGAGCCGGATACCCATTCACTAACATGAGCTTGATGTCTTTGTTTTGTGTAGCTCCTTGATGACTTGTCCTTCCTTTCCGAATCCTTGCTTCTCCGAGAGGGTCTTCGTTCATATCGATCATCCCTACTCCTCTCCCTTGATGGTGATTCTTCTCTTCTACTTCTTCTTTTGGGAGAATCTTCTCTTCTCTTGTGGGGAGCCATACACTCATTGGAGTAGTGTCCGGGTCTTCCAAAATTGTAGCAGTTTCGCTCTCGACTAGAAGATCTTTTGTGATTGTAGGACCTTGACTTGGAACTTCTCTCTTTGCTTCTATTCTTGTAGAACCTTTTGAAGTTCTTCACCATTAAGCTCAATTCTTCATTGAAGGTCTGTTTCTCACTTGATGATGTGGGAGCTTCACATGAGGCTTTGTAAGCACCACTTGACTTGTTATGGAGCTCCTCCTTATCCTTGAGTGACATCTCATGAGCAACAATTCTTCCAATGACTTCCGTTGGCTTGAGATCTTTGTAATTTGGCATCATTTGGATCAATGTGCATACGGTATCGTATTTTCCATCCAAGGCTCTTAGGATCTTCTTGATGATGAATTTGTCGGTCATCTCTTCACTTCCTAAGCCAGCAATCTCATTTGTGATAAGAGCAAGCCTAGAGTACATTTCAGCGACACCTTCACCATCCTTCATTTTGAACTTGTCAAGTTGACTTTGAAGCACATCCAACTTGGATTCCTTGACGGAGTCAGTACCTTCGTGCATATCAATCAAAGTATCCCAAATTTCCTTTGCATTCTCAAGACGGCTGATTTTGTTGAATTCTTCGGGGCACAATCCGTTGAAGAGGATATCACAAGCTTGAGCATTGTATTGTAGCATCTTCAACTCTTCTGCGGTAGCTTCACGATTCGGTTCTCTCCCATCAAAGAATTCACCTTGCAAGCCAACACACACAATAGCCCAAACGGCGGGGTTATGTCCAATAATATGCATTTTCATCTTATGCTTCCAACTAGCAAAATTAGTACCCTCAAAGTAAGGACCTCTACGGTGGTAATTTCCCTCGCTAGATGCCATACTCTCCTAGGTTGTGAAACCAAGGCTATGACCACCAAAGCTATGGAAATCAAAGCAAATGGAGACCAAAGCTCTGATACCACTTGTAGGATCGAAAGTATGTCTAGAGGGGGCTGATTAGACTACTTGACCAAATAAAAATCTATCCTTTTCCCAATTTTAGTCTTTGGCAGATTTTAGCTATCTTAGCACAAGTCAAGCAATCTTAACACACTTCAAGAAAGCATGCAAAGAGTCTATGAGCAGTGGAAAGTAAAGCATGCAACTTGCAAGAATGTAAAGGGAAGGGTTTGGAGAATTCAAACGCAATTGGAGACACGGATGTTTTTGTCGTGGTTCCGATAGGTGGTGCTATCGTACATCCACGTTGATGGAGACTTCAACCCACGAAGGGTAACGGTTGCACGAGTCCATGGAGGGCTCCACCCATGAAGGGTCCACGAAGAAGCAACCTTGTCTATCCCATCATGGCCATCGCCCACGAAGGACTTGCCTCACTAGCGGTAGATCTTCACGAAGTAGGCGATCTCCTTGCCCTTACAAACTCCTTGGTTCAACTCCACAATCTTGCCGGAGGCTCCCAAGTGACACCTAGCCAATCTAGGAAACACCACTCTCCAAGAAGTAACAAATGGTGTGTTGATGATGAACTCCTTGCTCTTGTGCTTCAAATGATAGTCTCCCCAACACTCAACTCTCTCTCACAGGATATAGATTTGGTGGAAAGAAGATTTGAGTGGAAAGCAACTTGGGAAGGCTAGAGATCAAGATTCATATGGTGGGAATGGAATATCTTGGTCTCAACACATGAGTAGGTGGTTCTCTCTCAAAAAATGTGTATTGGAAGTGTAGGTATGTTTTGATGGCTCTCTCCACGAATGAAGAGTGGGTGGAGGGGTATATATAGCCTCCACACAAAAACTAACCGTTACACACAAATTACCAATCTCGGTGAGACCGAATTGCGAAACTCGGTCGGACCGATTTAGCAAACCTAGTGACCATTAGGATTTTCGGTGGGATTGAGATGCAACTCGGTAGGACCGATATGGTTAGGGTTAGGGCATAACGTAATCTCGGTGTGACCGATTACACAAACTCGGTGGGACCGATTTTGGTAATAAGCTAACTAGAGAGTTGGTCAGGTAAACTTGGTGGGACCGATCGCTCATTTCGGTGGGACCGAAATGTTACAAAAGGGAAACCGAGAGTTTACATTGCAATCTCGGTGGGACCAATCGCTCATCTCGGTAGGACCGAAACGTTACGAAGGGAAACAGAGAGATTACAACCCCATCTCGGTGTGACCGAGATCCCTATCGGTGAGACCGATTTGCCTAGGTTTTGTGGCAGTGGCTATGACATCTAAACTCGGTGGTGCCAGATAGAAAGAATCGGTGGGGCCGAGTTTGACTTTTGGTTTAGGTCATATGTGGATGTGGGAAGGTAGTTGAGGGTTTTGGAGCATATCACTAAGCACTATGAAGCAAGAACCTCATAAAGCAACACGTCATCCCTCCTTGATAGTATTGGATTTTCCTATAGACTCAATGTGATCTTGGATCACTAAAATATAAAATGTAGAGTCTTGAGCTTTGAGCTTGAGCCAATCTTTTTGTCCTTAGTATTTTGAGGGGTCCACTTTCCTCATCCATGCCATGCCATTCATTGAGCTTTTCCTGAAATATTAATCTTGGAATAGCATTAGCTCAATGAGCTATATGTTATTAGGAATTACCAAAACCACCTAGGGATAGTTGCACTTTCAATCTCCTCCTGTTTGGTAATTGATGACAACATATAGATCAAAGCTTCAACAAATGACAATAAGAGTGAGAAACATTGTCGCTTTGAGAAGTATGTGAAAAGCAAGAGCTCCCCCTAAATTTGTGCATAGTTTATGATTTGCTTTGGACTGCAAATGCACAGAGAATTAGGCTCATGGGTTACTCTTCCATGTCACATACATCTTGGTGGAGCGCTTAAAATGATAATGATTAAATACATGCACTCATCACCAAGCAAAGTGAATGATCATGTAGGGATAAAATGATAATGTCATCCAACAAGCATTAATGTAGCATATGATCAAACACACATGATCATCCAAGTATCACACGGACAGAAAGTATCTCAAACAAGCAAAGCAAATAAAGTTTAACCACCAAAGCAAGAGAGAATAAAAAACAACGCTCTCTCTCGAAGCCTATGATCTATACATTTTTCTCCCCCTTTGGCAACAAGTTACCAAAAAGTTCCTAGAAAATGCATAGCACTAAATCATCTCTCAGGCTTGGTCTTCAGGTGGTGGTGTCCGGATAACTCCAAGAACGAAGGCTTCAGTCAATGTAGATGGAACTGATGGAGTAGGTGCTGGAGCTGGTGGCACTGAAGCTGTAGCTGGTGTAGATGAAGTGGCTCTGGTGTCTGGAACAGGCACTGCAGCAGACCTCTGAGCTCTAGGCACTCTAGCAAATGCATTAGTGGTTGTCTTGCCCTTCCTCTCCTGCATATCATCCTGAAGTTGCTCCACAACAGACTGGATCTCAGTTACCTTCACATCCAAGTCATAGAACTTCTGTCTCTGAATCCTCCTCCGAGGAGCTATCGGTAACCAGCAAGACATGCGCTTCATCAGATAGCATTGTCTGCTCTAAAGACCTTGTTTCCACTCCAGATTTTTCCATGACCATGCCAAATGGCTGATGCACAGGAAGAGTAATTGAATGTACTAAAATTGTTGACAAATTTAACACGTAATTAAAAAATGATGGCATGATATAATTCACATATAAGATGACTGGCTAACCAGGGTGGCATTGCAAAATTCACATATATGATGCCTGGCTAGACAAGATGGCATTGCATGACTCACATATATACGATAAAGAAACTAAACATATGGCATTGACACATAGCATGTCTAAACTAAGCAGATGACATCTTTAATGTATACCGTAAGCAATGCAAGGCACCATATGCATGAGCTTACCAACATCAACATGCCTAGTTAGAGCAAAGACCTCATGGGGTAAATAGGAGTGGTCTTCTCCTTCTGAATCCCCCTCATAACAGTTATCTTCCTCTTGATTACGATCTGAAATGGGTGGGGGGCTGCCTTTGCGCCCACCATGGAATGACGTCTGCATGAAATTTTATTGCCACGCAAGGCTCGTCTCTTTTGCTCTACATGATCAGTTCCATTGTGTACAATAACTGGCATGCATAGGAATAAAACATAGTGAGATTATGTAAGGAGTGCATGCACAAATCCAGAGTGATGGTAGCAAACTGTGGATAGACCCAAAACCAATGATAGCAGGCAGATAATAGCTTTAGTTAAAAAATACAGATAATGGCTCCTTTAATGTTTGTTTGCACCCAACATGAAACTCATAGTAGACACCAGAGATTAACCAGATAGTAGACAGATAGTACTGATTGCTGCCCCAATATGTACCCCACAACCATTTAAAAACTCAAGTTTCAGCATTAGTTTGGACCTGACTCGGAGTCTAATAGGTGAACACGACAATAATGTAGCATGTCATCATATTAAGCGACGCATAACGTAAGCAGACACGGAAGAGTGCGACCTCTCTTGCGGACCCGCGTAGTCCTCAAGGTCATCTGCTCAGTTGATGATGGTAATGCAGTTGCCGTGGCTACCAGCGGCGGGGAAGAAGATCTGAGGCAGCGAAAGACAATCTGGAGAGTGGATCCCTGCTGTGGTGAACCCTTCCACCGTTGGAGCAGCTGAGCTGGGGTGGAACAAAGCGCCGCAGGAGCAGGACAAATCACACAAGGTTTGCTTTGACACATATCTGTAACAGAAGTAATTGAGTAAGGGCTTGTTTGAATTTGAGGATTCTAACAATGCAGGGATAGGAAATAGACAGGAATAGGATAGGAATGCACGTGCAAAACAGAGAATTTAAAAACACAGGATTTCTGCCAATCTAGGTGTTTGATTCACAACAATTGGAAGATCACAGGATGCAAAAAAGCATGGTGAGATTAAGTCAAACCACAAGAAAATGTACGGTTATAATGCTATTATGCTACTATCTCTTAGTCTTGTGCTTGATGAATAGGAATATGAAAAGGAGGAGAAGTGGAAATTAGAATTCCTACGGTTTTTCTTTCAAGGAGACACTAAAGGAACAAATCCTACAATTTTCCTTTGCTCCATTCCTTTGCACCAAATTCATGAAAAGTAGTACCATAGGAAACTTTCCAATTCCGATGTTTCTCATTCGCTTTTCCTTTCAAGCACTGGCGATTCTAGTAGGCAGGCTTGAGCAAGGAAAATCCTACACTAAAAAATGTTTTTGTGCTACTTCTATTACTTTGGACCCAGGCCACTGCCATACTAGCTCAACTCCCAGGCCCATCGACAAATGCACAGCTCAAACGCGCAGAGATAAATAATGATAGCGTTCAAGAGAGTCCATCACGGATAGCTAAGTTGCCTGGTACCTCACTGCTTGTCATATAGTAGGATAAAATAATTGTATTTCCCGTTACTATGAGTGCTCAGTGGACAATATATATAACATGTAGCGTAAAAAAGAGATGCAACAAGTGTACAACCTCTTTGGCAAAGCCATGTCGATCTCAGCGTGATTGGGTTAGCCGGTGAGGATGCTCCAGCTGACTTGGCTGTCGGAGGAGGGGAAGAAGATCTTAGGCGTCTGGAGATGGAGCCCGAGGTACTGCTCCGCTGTGATGGAGGGTTTCATCGTTGGAGCAACTCCGGTGAGTTGTACGACGCCGAGGCTGAAGCAGGACAAGAGAGACAACGAACAACGTTAACCTGAGTGGAATTCTAATAGCATCTTCAATACATGACGTAAAATACATAACCATAAAGTGCTAGATGTAAAATACATCAGCCGCTCATCTCTGAACTTAACTGTCGAAACTGAATTTAACTGTCGAAACTGAACTTAACTGTCGAAACTGAACTTAACTGTCGAAAGTGAATTTTGCTGTCGAAACTGAATTTTGCTGTCGAAACTGAATGCAGTAACAAGGTGAGGCTACACGTCGGTCGATTGACTTTTTCATCGCTGGTCAGTCAATTTTGCAGCCGTTGGGTACAAAATG
>NC_057803.1:488296646-488316385 GCF_018294505.1 Triticum aestivum
CCCCCGAGCCGGCCAAATAGCAGCCCCTTGCTGGCCCGGTGCGCCGCCCTGCCCGCCCCGAAAACACTCCCCGCCGCCGATCCGCCGCCGCCCCGGCCATCCCTCTAGGGCCCCCCTGTACTGAGCTTTTTCTCCGGTGATCCCCACGCCACCGCCCTGCCAACGCCCCGCCACTGCCGGCGACCACCGCCCCCATCCTGAACCCTAAGATAGATAGTGGGGTACCTCTCCGGCGAGCCCCCCTCCCCGCTGCGGCTGGTTCTTCCTTCACCCCGGCAGCATCGAAGTGAAGTGTAGCTAAATTGGAGTAGCATCGCAAGCAAGAGCTAGAGCGAGAGCAGTAGCGTGAGCAAGAGCAATAGCAAGAGCAAACCAAGCAGGGGACCGAGAGCAAGAGCAGAGCAGCAGCGCGAGCGAGAGCTAAAGCAGCAGCATGTCCTACTGATGTGGACGTCGCCACCAAGGGAGCGACACCGTGGAGGAAGTGGCCGGCACCGCCGCCGTGGATGGATCCGTGCCGTGTCGGCTCGGGACCGAGCGCCGGCAGCATCGTGAGATCGAATCAAGAAGAAAATGCGGCGATTAGTGTACAACCTCTTTGGTGGCGCCGATTAGGCCGCAACTTCTTTCGAGGAAACGGTGACGATGGTGCTCTTCCGGTGGTGCAGGTGAAGACGGCGGCGTGGGAATGGAGGTGGCTCGAAAGACGAGGGGAACGTCGGGGCAGCTCCTTGGAGGTGGAGGACGGGGTGGCTGAACCAGCGGGACGATGAGATTGACGACGGATCCTCATCCGGTATGGTGGATGAGGGACGTCGAGGTGTTGATGTGGACGACGTCGTTGGGGAAGAGGCTCCGGCTGGGTGGCAGACGGAGCAGGGTGTGGGGTTTCGTCGTGGGTTTTCATGGCCTCGGTGTACACATGGGTGGGCGGATGGGATGGCAGTGGGGAACCATGGCTTAGAGACGCGCTTGTCCGAAATGTGGGGTAAGTTACGAAAGTACCCCCACCGATTTGAGGTGGTACTTTCAGTTCAGGGGTACCACAGGCATTTCGCGTGTCGGGATTTCACAGGAGGTGGGAGTTTTCGCACGCGTTGTAATTTCGGAATAGCAAGGCGTGGGTTGAGATGGAGGGAGTTGTTGGAGCACAACGAGACAAAGATATATCTTAAATATTTCGGGCTAACAAGGCCCGGGTTGAAGAGGCGGGAGTTTCGCAGCACGAAAGACAGAGACGCTAGCTTGAATTTTCGGCATAACACGGCGCGGCTTGAAATTTCGGAAGAGCAAGCTTAACGTGTACCCGCAAAAAAGACAATTTGCACCTCAACACACACAACACACACACAAACACCATTTAGACTAGAGTAAGGTACACGTGCATTGCACGCATGAGATTTGGCAACCAAATTATGAATAAATACCACATTATAGCATGCAAGCTTTGAGTCATATATGCATGATGCAGATGTTCGTTTAATTCTTATAGTTCATTTCATTCAAAATCATCTAATTTTTATAAGAAAGCTAATCTATTTTAAGATTCATGGAATTGTGCGTCGTAAGACATAAAGTAAAAACAAATAATGGCAAATCATGTAGAAAAACATTTGGGCAATTCTGATATGGAAGATTCTAGAACAAATAAGAAGTGCTTGTGTTTTGATGTCTGTGCATTATGCTTAAGTTCAACCATGGAGTCTTCTAGATTATACATGTGGCGAAATCTGGTGGAATCTAGATGATATCCAACGGCCAGTAGTGCTCAAATTTGCCATCTTTGGACCATCGGATTCGCCTCATCCAATGACCATCTTTCAAAGTTAAAGTTACCCGCACACAATATGAAAAAATATATAATATGTAATATATATATAGGGGTATAGATATAGATATGTGATGCAAAAGCCGCCCATCATCTCCAATTAGAATAGTGTGTCCATGCACGGATGCGACGTGGCCAAATGATGTCTGCCATCGGTATCTCAAATTCAAATCAGTCTGACCTTGTTCAATGTGTATACATTACAACATGCTCGTTTCCAAACCACACCGCGCAGATCTCCGTTATATTCATGCATGCATGGGTTTCAAACACCAGGATCTCTTATTCAAATATTTGAATTCAACTTTACATTGATTGTGACCTCACCTATTTAGCTATTCTTTTACACCCACACAGTAGTCTTCTCTTTATAATTGTACCACTAACTTTCTCTCGTGCATGCATGCACACACACTACCAGTCGGCATTATCCATCGCACACATGCAATCTTTTTCTTCAGGTCGGTCTCCCATGAAGGCACACACCAACACACATCCCCCTCTCCATCATATCGGGCATTCTTTATCTCTCACGCATGCATGCGCAATGATCGATGTTCCTCTATGTATGTGTGTATATACCTAGGTCTTTCATAGTTTTCCACACAAACTGATCAATCGATATATCCAGTGAGGTCTCACCCTCTTTCCCACGTCCACATCGATCAATCTATACCTCTCTATATAGGATTAACATATGTAGCTAATACACCCACATTAATTATGTATCCAACGTCCCCCTCTCATCATCCATGCCTTCCGCTTCATCTCTCAGACACGTGCACAATGGCGAAGACAGGGGGCAGTAAGGGCCCTGCCCCCTCCCCCCTAACATCACTATATATCAAGGCTAATATGAATGTGATCATTAGACAATTGCTGCTAAAAATGGTTTAAGTTCATGAATTGACCCTCCTTGTAAAGGATTAGCAATGCTTGGCCCCCAAGCTCATTTATTTTTCATGGCTCCGCCACTGCGCGCATCAGCGCACGTGTTCGCCCCCTCTCTCTAAATATCGATCTCGCACTTGTGCATGCCTTCATAGTCTCCCTCCACTAGGCCCCTCGCACCATCTTCTAGCCCCCCACCAGATTTTGCCACATGTACAATCTAGCAGACTCCATGGTTGAACTTAAGCATAATGCACAAACTTCAAAACAACAGTGGTTCTCTTTTGTTCTAGAATTTTCCATGTCATAACTGCCCAAACTTTTTTCTAGTTGAATTTCCATTATTTATTTTTACTTTATGCTTTACAACGCACAATTCCATGAATCATAAAATAGATTAAGGGCTTCTTTGATTCAAAGGATTCTCAAAGGAATTTTGGAGGATTCTAATCATTAGGAATTTTTCCTATCTTGGTTGTTTGATTCGTAGGATTGTAAACCATAGGAATTTTTTCATATGATTCATTTGCACTAGATTTCATAGGAAACATCCCCTCCACTCAAACCTATTTGAAAGAATTCTGCGTTTTTTCTATGCACAATCAAACATTCGTACAATCCTGTAGGATTCAAGACGACATTTCACTATAATCCCATGTTTTTCCTATTCCCGCGTTCTTAGCTTTCTTATAAAAACTAATTGATTTTGAATGAGATGAACTATAAGAATTAAACGAAGGGCTACATCAGGCATATATGACTCAGAGCTTACATGCTATAGTGTGGTATTTATTCATAATTTGGTTGCAAAATCTGATGCGTGCAATGCACGTGTACCTTACTAGTACTTCGAGTATGTGCAAAACACGTAAATTAGAATACCAATGGCACGCTACACAGTGTCTCTCTTATAGTTCATGAAGCCACGTGGCACATGTGTAGGCGTTGTCGCAACCTCCTTGAGTGGATTGATCACAGTGACGTGCTGCTGGTTCCAGAAGAATGTACTCGTCCTCCCTGAGCCATACTGGCGGTAAATGCATGAAGCGAAGATGTGCACGCACGCCATGCACGCACTCATTCCTCGCACGCACACACGGGTACACGGGCGGATGCAATTTTGTACCAAGATCCACCCCATGTGATAATTTGACGCGTGTAAAGTTGTTCACTTCATTGATGGTCAATTAATACAGCGCATGCAAATTGAGTGGACGTGAGGGCGGAAGAAAGACATTATTACTCCACTGCGCGCATGCGAGTAGTTAAATCGTGGGTTGCTAGTAGTACTTCCATTGGTCTCCTTCGTATTTTGTGCCAATTTTTGACAGTAACATAATATTTACGCATTTGAGCAGTGTAGTACTTAAAATTTATGTTCCGCTAAACTCATCGGGAGCCGTTTCGGGCCTCGAAACCAAAACCATCAATTAATCTTTACCTTGTTCCCATCACATTTGAAAGCATGCTCACACCTACTAGTAGTACGTACCAAACCTGAACATGTTCCCACTATGCATGTATTAGTACTAGTGCTAGTACTTAGGTTATAAAAGGGGGAACTACCTAACCAAAAATCACTCTACCTTTCCTCCTCATAAGTGCTTCTTCTTCATCCGTCGTTGCCATGGCCGGTGAGCAGTGCTCTAGGTCTAGAACTGCTCGTAACACAGGAGCGGCAACCAAGGCTGCGGAAAAAAAGAGAGGGCTCGCCGCCACGCAGAGACCTCGAAAGATCTCTCACGGGCAGGTGATGGCTGCTAGGAGCGCCCTAGCCGCGGAGGCGAACATGCCGAGCCGGCGGAGCTGGAGTCGTTATCCCTCGACGGCATGCCCGATCAGCTCAATAAGCAGAAGGAGTTCATCCAAGGCTTGATGGAGTTGCTGAAGGAGAGCCTCGATGACATGCCCGCTGAGCTCAATCAGCAGGGGGAGTTGACCGCCGGCTTGGTGATGCTGCTGAAGAAGAGCATTGCCTCGGAGAAGAAGGCGACCGGCGAAATCCTGTGACTTCGGGAGGACAATGCGAAGCTCTACCACGAGATTGACATGTTGAAGGAGAAGAACACCGGCTGGAAGAAGCTGCATGAGAATAGTAGTTCCTCGATGAAGATGCTGCAGGCCCTCGCCATGGAACAGAAGGAAGAGTTGGCGAAGCTCCGCATCGAGCACCCGGCTGCTGTCAAGGTACATAATATGGCCGTGGAACAGATGATGAAGGCTCGCGTCGAGAAATGCCGCGTCATGGACACAATGATGAAGATGGCGGAGGATACGCGCAAGGAGATGGAGGTCGTGGAGGCGATGAAGAAGCAGTTGTGACTTCGGGGCGAATTAGATCATTTGGGGTGATAATCTTCCTTCTAATTTTGCTCCTGTGTTTCATCTTTTGCTTCGGGTGTTTCACCGCACGTGTCACGTTCTCTGCAAGGCATGAATAGAACAATGTTTTTTTGAGGAAATGAATAGAACAATGCTAACAATGAGATGACTAGCAAATTAGATCATTTTTATCGCCATATGGCACTGGGCTGCCGTGTTTCGTGCTCCTCCATCGCAGTACTACTCCAGTGGAAAACTTGAGTATACCGCACGGTTCTTTGCTCCTCCTCGATCATGTCGTCAGCGCATTTATACGAGCAGTCAAATCACAAGGCCCCGCCTTCCAGCAGTAATGAGCCGTCAAATCACAAAGGCCCTCGCCTCTCGTGAAACCGACCAAGCTAGACTGCCCCGCCCTCCAGCCTTTTAAAAAATGTGTACTTTTGTACAACAGTAGTATAGATGGATTGCGCCATGGAGCAAAACTTGAAATTAAAAAAAGGTGGTACATATAGAGAGCGCTCATCGCCAAATTATGCATATAGTACTATTAAAAAGGCTAGTCACAATAATGGTGTCCAGCACAATCCACCCCTCAAATAAAACTAAGAGGGTGCTTGGATATGTTTTAGTCCCATGACTAAAAGTAGTGGAACTAAAACATGCTAGCCTCACCCATTCTTGGATCCAAATACTAAAAAGGCTAAAATCAAGTTAATGATCATTTATTATCCTCCAAACCCTCCAATCCAGAACTCGCGTGTGTTAAAGGAGAGGAGTTAAATGAGTAGAGAGAGGACTAATCCATATTTTAGTAGGGGTACCCCTGACTAAAAATTTTTAGTCTCAAGACTAGTTTTAGCCCCTCTTTAGTCAGGGGTGCTTGGAACTTTAGCCTCTTAAAGAGACTATTTTTAGTCAGACTAAAATAAGTCCCTTGGATCCAAGCACCCTCTAAGCATCCTGGAATTCTTTGACAAAACTAAGCACCCTGAAATTATTTGGCAACTAAACTGCTGGCTATATGATGTTGGCCATATATATTGTACGTATATAATGTGTAGAAACGAGTGGTAGTACTATACCAACTAAAAGATGAAATGTAAGAAATACTAGTATGTACGTACTGAAGAGTTAAAGTAACGAGAAGAAACATAACATAGTTCTGCTGGGGGCTCAGCACAACACACCCCTCAAATTAAATTAAGCACACCTGAAGTTAAACGTTGCAACTATTCCGGTAGACACTGCATTAGAACCACCATGAGCAACGACACTGCCACCTTACTCGGAGTCCTCGTCCACGTCCTCGACTTCGTCCTTGTCCCTCTTCCTCTTGGCCGATACTTCTTTGCTTGAACCACACACTTGGCTGTTTCTCTTCATCCAACCCTTGTAGATATTGAAGCAAAGGTAGCCATCCATTGCAGAGTAGTGGATGTGGTCTATATCTAGTACATTCCGCTGTCATGCATGACGATGAAACGTGTAATGGGGTTTCTCCAGTTTACCGTACGAAGGATGAACCATGGCTCCTGCCAGGGTCAGCATTGAAGGCTGACGAGAGGACACCAGCTGATTCTTCTGGAGGTCGAAGGTGTTGCCTACAACGAGGCCTATCCGACGCAGGACTTCTTTGTCGTTACCAAAGTCTACAGTAATCAATTTGACTAGGTTGCTCTCGAGGAAGTTCTTAAAATCCTGGCACTCAACGTCGGCATGGCATATGTGGTGGACCAAGCAAATGTTATGTACGCAAACATGGATCATGGCGGGCCTCTTCCTCTCTTCATCCTTTAGATCCTTCTCTCGTCCCACGACTATGGTGTACTCAACATCTAGCCCAGCAACCCACTCATCATCTGAATTTTCGAACATGCGTCTGAAGCAAGAAAGGCATCCTTTCACCGTCGCGGAAGAACGGGTGTAGATGATGTCGAACTCATTGCCGGTGATGATTCTAACCTTGTACTCACCGCCGATCGTGGAGATTTGGGACGCCATGGATTTGGGAGGAGGATTAGAATTAGTGGAACTGTCGTAATGTGAATGGACGGGACAACTAGGAGCGAACCGCCGTAGTATTGAAGGACGTGCGGGGACGAGTGGGAGCGAACTACCAGCGTGCGAACGGCAGGGTAGTGGCTTTCCATTCTCCCATGATACGGGCTTCCGAGAGCCCTTGGATCTGAGATCAAACGGTTTCATGGCGTGATTCTAGACCTATGGGTGAATATCCTATCGTGGAGGGTTATTCTGCAAATTTTTAGCAACTTAGCATGCGACCGTTTGATCTCGGATCCAAGGGCTGCCAGCAGCCCGTATCATGGTCGTGCCTACCACGACCGTCACGTCGCTCGCGTGGTCGCGCCCTTGGAGATTTAACACGGTGTGTTAGGCTATCTGATGTTGGCATGTCATACATAGTCATCACTTAGTCACTCATACTACAACAAGGTTGGCTATAAGTGTATTTTTTTACTCATCTCTATCTCTTTCTTCGTACTCAAGGAAGAAACGGTGCTAAGCGCGTGTATTTATTGCATTTGCCAAGGAGTGACCTCTTCCAATGAAATGGTGTTGCTAAGTTTGCTTCATTTAATTAGCTATAGACTCAAAATTGTCTTTTCACCTAGGTACACGTGCTTAGCACCGTTTCTTCCTTGGGTCACCAAACTAGTCTCTCTCTTCTTGATTAACTTGCAACATCAGACTTTATGCCTATGTGGCAAGCTTAAGCACCTGTAGGAGCAAGTAAAAGTAAGTACAATCATGCGCTTTACATGGCATTTTTGCATATGTGGAGGAAAGAGAGGCAAGGAAAAAGTGGAGAAGTGGGCTCTCATGCAAGAGCCAACCTCTACTACATGGTGGAGCATTTGGAGAGGCACCTGTATGGAGGTGGTCAGGAATCTGGGAGACTCACGCCAGTCGTAGCGCCACAGTTAAAATGATAATGGCAAGTCAAATCACGGGACCCCACCTGTCCAGCAGTACGTTTGCAGCCCTACGTTTGCAGCAGCCTACTCCCTCATCTTCTCGCGTCTCCGTCGAACCGACTAGGAGAAACTGCCCCGCCGCCTACCGCGTAGGAAAAGCCCCGCCCTCGACTTTTAAATAGTATACAATATACTAATTTTGTATCCATGGATTGCGCCCATGCCATGGAGCAAAGCATCTAGAAAACAGAGGAGAGACGGTGGTCTTGCAATAGAGAAGAGGGAGAGGCGAGACGGTGGTTTTGGAATGGAGATGATGGAGAGGAGAGGAGGTGGTTTTGCAATGGAGAAGAGGGAGAGGAGCGCACGGCAGCGATTTAGGATTGGACGAGAGGGCCGGCGCGCTCTGACTAGATCAAAATCAAAATCAATTTACCCTTCAATTAAGAAAGCGACCCCACATTAACTAGTCTCCCTTTTATTCTAGGTCATAATTGACCATGATTTTCGCACATAAAATATATGTTATACGTTGTATACAAGGCCATTATCAAAATTACAATTTGCAACTATACAAGGCCACTAACATTAATCGAGGCAAAATTGATGGCGTTTGCCTCGTACTAGCACCCGAGGACATTAATATCCCTTGTGAGCATGCGGGAGTGAGAAGGTTAGCTTGCATTCCCAACATTAATCAAACAATGAGGAGTAAGGGGGTTGTCCTGTTGTGCTTGGGAGAGAAAAACCACATTAATTAACACGACAATCAAGGTGACAAGCTAGCTTGCAACATTGACTTAAACATAGCATTGATTTTTACCTTGGTACCTGTAATATGAGTTTGTGGCCTTGTATACAAAAATGGAGGGAGTATAATTTGAAAGTACATTCAGATACGAACCAAACGATAAATTTTTTGGTGACATGCATTCACATTTTGCTTGTCAAATACAGTACGTGGTCAAACTTTGACCCAAAATACGCGAAACAACAAAAATATACTTCCAAGACCAGCGCCGCTCTTCCGCTCTTCTCCTCTTAAACCACCGCCGCTCCTCTCCTGTTCCAATCTAAATGCAGCGTTGCTCCTCTCCTCTTCCATTTCAAAACCACCGCCCCTCCTCTCCTGTTCCAGTCCAAAACCAGCGTCGCTCCTCTCCCGTTCTAATCCAAAACCAGCGCTGCTCCTCTCCTCTTCCACTCAAAAACCACCGCCGGTGAGTGAAGGTGTTGTGGAGAAGTAGATCAATGGAGGAGTACACCCGATACGTGAGGATCGCAGACGGCGACCCCGTGAAGCTAGCTAGGATGTTGGAGATACAGTCTTGGTTTGACAACAAGGACCAACTAGCAGCGACGGTGACATCCATGGCCAAATATCTGCAACAGAGCGAAAAGGCGGTGATACTCCCGGAGGGAGTCACGCCGGAGTACATAGAGCTGCTCCTCTGGGCCATGGAGCAAACAGATTCACCGAATCCGATCATGGGGGAGCGGTGGTGGGAGTATCGATCCCAGATGGAGCATCCACCAGAGATTGAAGGATCTAGCATCTACAGGGTGCCATTTGTGAGGGTGTCCTGCCAGAGCGAGCTGGTGGAGTCTTCATCGACCGAACCGAACTACAAGAGGAGAAAAGCAGTTGGCCCGGCGACGCTTCCCCGCCATCGTCTCCCTCGCCGTTCACATCGTCTCATGGGGCGGCTGTTTGCCACCGAGGAATAGGAGGGGGCTGCCCCCCCCAGCCCAATAGTTGGGCAGGTTGTGAATTGTCAGGAGGAGCTTAGGGTTGTTAGTATTTGCAGGTTGTGAATTGTGTTTTGTGTTGTGTATTTTGAGAGTACTTTCAGATATGAATGTCTTTTGAATTTCAGATTTGTAGTATTGAGCATATAAAGTATTTTATGAATTCTAGAGATCTATTTTTAGCACTTAAAAAAATGTAGTTTCATAGGAGTATAAAAGTGCAGACAATGTGATTCTCAGAGAAGAAACTGCAAGTTTCAGTTTCAGATAAGAAACTGCAAGTTCAGTTTCAGATAAGAAACTGCAACTTTCTGAGGCAGAGCATTTATATTAACACGGCCTTTTCAAACAGGGTTAACATCATGTTGGAAGTTTTATTCAAACAGGGTTAAAATGGAACTACCAGCCAGTTAACATCATGCTGATCAACATTCATGCATAGCACATCTTCATATGATGCACAGTCAAAATGCCGACACAATGTCGAGTGTGCGAAACACAGAGAAAACGAGGGACAAAGTTTTGGCAAGTGTTGGATGTGGTTTTGGGCTGCCCCGTCTAGGCTTTCATTTTTAACATGCGCAGCCCACGACCTCGGATGGGAGGTCCATAGGCCTGTTTGTTTTCTCTTAGGGCCGTCATGTATCGACCGGCCTATGGACCTCCCATCCGAGGTTTTAGTTTTGGCAGCCCAATTTATGTATTTTTTGAAGAAAATGCAGAGGTCTGTTCTATTTTTCTATATAAGAATAGGAACGCCAGGTCCAACTTATGTTTCCCTTCTAACTATATTATATATATTTAAATTATTTTATATGTTGACTGTTTAGTTCACATACTCCCTCCTTTTCGGTTTATAGGGCTTATCTCAAAATTTTAGTTTTTCCATTTTATAAGGCTCAATTTGGTTATTTTCCATCACATGTTCAGATTGCAAGGTGCATTAAATCATTGCATGCAAGTATTAAGAGAAAATTGACCAATGCATGTACTTTATGCATGCATGCATTGCAATTTATGCATTGATAAACATAATTTTTTGAGGAAAACAAGTGCATTAATTAGGTGCTTTTGCAAACTACAAAAAGTATTCCACCATTCATCATCTACCTTAGTTGGTGAGATTTTTGAATTGAGCCCTATAAACCGAAAAGGAGGGAGTAATTGGCAAATAGATCTCGCCGCCACCCCCCGCCTCCTAACTCGGGCACGCCTGCCCCCCTCAGCAAGTCTGCTCGCGCGCCCCATGGAGTCGCCGGCCATATCCACGGGGGAATGGCTGGAAGACAGGTGGATGTACAAGATGCATCTCCCACATGTCTACAAAGCCTTCCCGCGGATGCTCCAGCCGCTCGACTCCGTCGCGCCGGCGGTGCTATGGGAGACTCAAGGGAGGAGATGGAGGGAGCGGGCGATGCAGATCCGCAATGATGCTCTCTCCTGGACCCAGTGCACGCGCGAATGGAGGGAAGCATAGGAGGAAGCTGCGAGGGAGGAAGCCCAGGAGGGACCGAATCCGTTCTCTCACTCGTGTAGGTATGCTCGGATGTGCAAGGATCAGGTGGATTGGGAGCTGCTGAATCTAGCCCTGCGGATCTACTTCGAAGGAGATTTCTCGGAGAAGCACAGGATGCCCCACCCCAGTGAGCCGCCGATTGCATTCGTTCGATGGCCGAAAGGAGAAGTGAATTCAGGAGATCCACGCCATGCTGCGAGATGGGAATGCTTGACTGGACTCCTGCCCACCAGTACGCCACCAGAGCCGGAGCAGGTGGATCCCCTACCTTACCTCTCCCTCAAACTTGCAGAAGATTGAAATTAGGCTTGCAATCTACTTCAATTGAGCTGTCTGGTGGTTATTTCTGCTTCCTGAGAGACAACATCTGGCTGGAGGATGAGAAGGAACCAGGAACTCCGATGAATTTCCCCTATCGCAATGGGGGGGCACCGGTTGGGCAGTGGTACGGCCCACCTCCACCCCAAATGGGGGCACAATTTGGGCAGGCTCCTGTAATTGCCCAAGATCAATCTACTGGTGGTTCTGACTCTCAGATCAGTGGGAAATCTCAAGGCAAGAATCAGCAAAAGAAGAGATAGGACATCCAGAAAACTGCTCCTGCCCCTGCTTCGGGCCTTATGGCATACTCTGAGGTGATCTGCTACAATTGTGGGGAACCAGGGCATCATTTAGATAAATGTGTCAAGCCCAAGAGTTGTTTTATCTGCAAAATGGTTACTCATAAAGTTGACAATTGCCCTGTCAGAAGGAAAACCCACAGTTCTGCTAGATATGTTGGAAGTGCTGCTCCAGGATTATGTCCACCATTAACAGAATTTTCTGTGACACAGAATTAGATAGTTTCTTTCCCCTTTCTTGTTGTAGAGCTTTGCCCAGATGTGGTAGTGACCACACTCCTTTGCTCTGGGACTCTGGTCTTAACCAAACTCCAAAGAGCAATAGTTTTAAATTTGAAAAGTGGTGGTTGCTTAGAGAAGATTTTACTGAGCTAGTCAGGAAAATCTGGAATGAGCCTACTGGGAGCAGCTGCCCCCCCCCTAGAAAATTGGTAGATCAAAATCAGAAGATTTAGAAGAACTACCAAAGGGTGGAACTCCAATGAGGAAGCTAATCTTAGAAAATACAAACGGCTTCTCCTCCTTGAGTTTGATTCTCTAGATATTAAGGCAGAAACCACTGACCTCTCTGAGGCTGAAACTAATAGATTAAACTTTGTCCATGGAGAGCTCAAAAAAATTTGGCTTCAAGAAGAAATCAAAGACAAATAAAGGTCTAGAGATAGGAACATTAAGGAGGTTGATAGAAATACTACTTACTTCCATGCAGTAGCTAACCAGAGGAGGAGGAAAACCCTCATTCACTCCCTTGATGGCCCTAATGGCCCTGTTACTGAGGTAGATGAGATGCTGAAAGTGGCTAGTGACTTCTACAAAGACCTGTTTAAGAAAGAAAATCCTTCTGGGTTCTCTCTACAAAACAATTTTTTCTCTGCTTATGAAAAAGTCTCTCCTGCTGAAAATGAGCTGCTAGAAGCCCCCTTTTCAGAGACAGAGGTGAAGGAAGCCATTTTTAGCTCTTATCCTGATGGGGCTCCTGGTTCTGATGGGATTCCCTTCTTGTTTTACCAGCATTTTTGGGACTTGGTGAAAAATGATCTCTTAGATCTTTTCCAAGCCTTTCATAGAGGAGAGTTGGATCCAGCAACTTACTCATGGGGGGTCTGTTGGGGTCAAGTTAAATAACTATGAAAGTGATTTTTTCCTTGCTGGTAAAGGCCTTAGGCAAGGTGACCCCATCTCTCCGCTTTTGTTTAATTTAATAGTGGACGTTCTTACTAAAATGCTGAGCAAAGCTGCTGATCATAGTCTGATTGCAGGGCTTTGTCCTGAGGTCTGCCCTGGTGGCATAATCTACCTTCAATATGCAGATGATACCATCCTTTTCTTAGACAATGACTCCACACATGCTAGCAATATGAAAACTGTTCTAACCTGGTTTGAACCGGTCTCAGGCATGAGAATCAACTACTCTAAAAGTGAACTCATCCCTATCAACATGGATGATTGGGAGTTAGCTGTCTTCCTCTCTATTCTAGTCTGTAATAAAGGTAACTTCCCCATTAAGTACCTAGGTATCCCTCTCCACTATGGTAAACTGAGGAGAGAGGATATCCAACCCCTTCTGGATAAAATCATTAAAAGGATTGCTGGGTGGAGGGGCAAACTTCTCTCTTACAGAGGTAGATTGATCCTCATACAAGCTTGTTTGGCTAGCATTCCAGTGTATCTCCTCTCCTTCTTCAAGTTCCCTAAATGGGTAGTGAACCTCATCAATTCTCAGATGTCTCATTGCTTGTGGAATGATTTTGAGGGAAATAGGAAGCTACACCTTGCTAATTGGGCCCTAGTCTCTATGAAAAAAGATTTTGGAGGCCTAGGCATACCTAACCTCCAAGAAATTAACATCTATCTTCTAGGGTCTTGGATTAAAAGATTTTATGAGGAAGACCTGAAACCCTGGAAGCTTCTTATTGCCCATAAATACCTAGGAAATAAACCTAATATTTTTGTCCCTTCCTCCAACCCTAAGACCTCTAGATTCTGGAAAGGATTAAAATCTATTATGCATGCTGTGAAATTTGGCTACAGATGGAACATAGGGGATGGGAGCAGAACCAGGTTCTGGGAAGAAACTTGATTTGACACATCCCCCCTAGCAGACCAATTTTGGCCTATTTACTCTGTCCGCAATGAGCTTAACAAAAGTGTCAATGAAGTTTGGGACGGTCAATGCCTAAAACTCTCTTTAAGAAGGAAATTTAGTGATAGTCTCGTGGAACAATG
Organism: Triticum aestivum; assembly: GCF_018294505.1. Lineage (NCBI taxonomy): Eukaryota > Viridiplantae > Streptophyta > Magnoliopsida > Poales > Poaceae > Triticum > Triticum aestivum. The sequence continues at coordinate 488,310,738 of NC_057803.1, forward strand.
GTTCCAGTTGGCAGAAATTGCCAAAAGCATTACCTTTACTGTCGAGCCGGATGCCCTGATTTGGCAGCTGGATAATAAGGGGAAGTATTCCTCCAGCTCCCTCTATCATGTTATCAACTTTAGAGGGGTTCAATCCGTGTTTATCCCTGTTGTCTGGAAATTGAGAGTTCCCCCTAAAATTCATGTATTTCTCTGGCTTCTCTCCAAAATCAAATAGATGACTAGGGATAACCTTAGGAAGAGACACATCATCAAACCCCTTAATTGTGTTTACTGCTTGGAACAAGAGTCTTGTTCTCACCTATTTTTTGAATGTATAGTTGCTAAACATCTCTGGGCCCACATTGAGGAATATTTCTCTAGTCAGATTGGCTCATCCTTCGAATCTATCGCCAGATTCTGGATTGCTACCAAAAACTGCTCAGTTTTAAACACTGTTAGCTCAGCTGTCCTTTGGTGCCTCTGGAAATATAGAAATGCTATGATTTTCAGTAACACCTCCTGGATTTCCATTCCGCAGGTCTTGAGGTTGATCAGGAACATGGTGAGGAACTGGGTGATTCTCTCCTCCGGATCGGACAAGGACAAGTTGATGAGCTTCGTGGAAACCCTAACAAGATCCCTCTAGAAACCGTTGGCGATCACTTGTGGCTAAACAAGGCTCCACCTGCTCTGGGGCTGGACCCGTGGGCTCGTCTCAAGATCTCTGATGAAGATGATGGGCACCTGGCGCCGAAAAAGAGGGACATCCACCTTGCTATGCCTTCCAGCCCGGTGTCTCCGCTTGCTTACTAGTCGCCGCAGGCTGACACGGCCCCTCGGCTGAAGACCATGAAGGCTTCGCTGGACCCTCCTTATGTCATTTGAGTGCTCTATCTGCTTTGCCTTTGGCACTGCTCGGGTGATTTTTGTTATTCAGAGAATTTGTTCATCCACCCCCTAGTTTGTAGCTTTTCTACCTTTGCTTTCGAACTGCTCTTTGAGCTGCTGTATCAAAATATATTGTGGTTTCGTTCTCAGGAATGGAACCGGGGAGATGCTCCCTGTTTTTCTAAAAAAAATTATTTTATATGTTATTATATATTATTTTTATTGTCATCATATATTTAACATATACTTACATATGTAAGAAAACAATATCCCACATCTTATTAACATATAAAAATAATTTCTTAACAAATAAAATCCTGGATTGTTTTGGCACGAAAATCCTAGTGATTGTGTACAAAAGCTTGGTAAGATTTAAGGACGAATGTAATAATATCACATATTATTTAAATATATTTATAACAAAATGCTCAGCCCCTTTTATTTTTTGATAACATTGCTGGCCCAACCCAACATTATAATTAGAATCAGCCCAGCAAAATCGTGTATTTCAAGAAAGTGCAAATGGCCTGTAATTTTTTAGGAAATAAAATAAATGGGCCGCATGGACGCTACATTATTTGTTCACCCAGCCCAGCTAATGGTTGTAATTCAAAAAAAGATCAAATTGACTGTAAATTCTACTGCGCAAAAAAATAGACTGTAAATTCTGAAAAAATGGGTTGAATACGTGCCACATTTTTGGAGGCTGAAATGTGGGCCAATAGGTCGAAGCCAATGCAAGTCGTTGTAAATTTAGTCAACAAATGATTCTGACATGTTAGCCGTTGGATTTACCTCCAACGACCAGCATCCATCTTCAATCTCTCGTCTTCCTCCTCCAGCACCGCCGGGACCACCTCCCGCCTCCTGCTGCTAGCAGCTCTGCTTAGCATGCTTCGCTATGAAGTGCTACTCCACCGTTGGCCAGGCCATCCCTCCATCCCTCCACACCTCATGTTCTTCTCCACCGACTGCCGAACCACACCGCACTAGAACCAGTTAACCCTCGTACACCTCTCTGTCTGTGACTCTACTCCCGCGTCTTCCCATCTCCGGCTCGTTGCTGTCCTGGGCCTCGCCGTCGTCCACCACCTTGGATGCGCTCGGTGCGGCGTGGTCAACGTGGTCAACGAACGATACCATCAGAAGTAGACTGTGCGTGGAGAGGCTGACAGCTGGGTCCACAGCCGCACACAAGGAAATGCCTCCTTATTACGCGCAAAATAATGATTCCTCCACCTGACATCTGGGACCCACCGGAAGGGCCTCTGTATTTCGTGAAATAAAGTGCCCCCCGCTGACATGTCGGACCCACTAGCTATATTCGGACGTAAGGAAGTGCCTCCTTATTACGCACAAAAAATGAATATTCCTCCTGCCAGCTGGAACCCAGCATAGTGGGAGGCTGACTTGTGGGCCTACCAAGTTGACGGGGACGGAGGGCTTTGTCAACTTAGTCAATATGAACGATTTTAGCTCATGTTACCGTACGATGTTCATCCAACGGTCGTAGTGCTTCTTCAACCTCTGGTCTTCTTGCTCCAGCCGCCCAAACCAGCGCCGGTCGTGCCGCGTGCTCCTGCCTCCCGTGGCCGGCTGTGATGCCACGGAGGCCTCACCGCCCCCTACTACTCCCACCACTGGCTAGGCCATCCCTCTACTCACCCACACCCCTTGTTATTCTGCGGCGACAGCAACCTCCCACCGCAGCCGAACCAGTGAACCCTCGTACTCCTCTTCGCGTGGGCATCCACTGTTGCGTCTTCCCCGACTCCGAGTCGTCCCCTTCCTAGTCCTCGCCGTCGTCCACCGCCCTGGTGCTCTCGGCGCGGCGTGGTCAACGTGGTCAATGACCGACTTCCATCGAAAGAGTACTGTACGTGGAGAGGCTGACAGCTGGGTCCACGGCAGCCGCAAGGAAGTGCCTCCTTATTACGCGGAAAATGATTATTCCTCCACCTGACAGCAGGGACCCACCGGACGGGCCACCAGTATTTTGTGAAAAAAAATCATTTCCCCCTGACTGCTGGGACACACTGGACGGGCCATCGTATTTCGTGAAAAAAACGTTCCCCCCGCTGTCAGCTCAGACCCACCGGAAGTGCCTCCTTATTACGCACAAAAAATGAATACTCCCCCCGCTAGCTGGGACCCACCTTGCTGGGAGGCTGACTTGTGGGCCTACTAAATTGACGGGGACGAAGGGCTTTGTCAACTTAGTCAATATGAACGATTGTAGCTCCAATGACTGTACGATGTCCATCCAACGGCCGTAGTGCTTCTTCAACCTCTAGTCTTCTTGCTCCAGCCGCCCAAAGCAGCGCCGGTCGTGCCGCATGCTCCTACCTCCTGTGGTCGGCTGTGCTGCCGTAGAGGCCTCACCGCCCCCTACTATTCCCACCGCTGGCCAGGCCCTGCGGGGACGGCAGCCTCACACCGTAGCCGAACCAGTGAACCCTCATAGCCCTCTCCGCGTGGGCTTCCACTGCCGCGTCGTCCCCTTTCTAGGCCTCGCCGTCGTCCACCGCCATGGTGCTCTCCGCGTGGCGTGGTCAACGTGGTCAAGGAACGACTTCCATCGGAAGAGTACTGTACGTGGAGAGGCTGACAGCTGGGTCCACGGCCACAACCCAATTTTTTGTGATTTGCCAAGTAAGTCGCTTTGTCATGCCTGTTGGGCTGCAAATCTTTCAAGACGAGGAGAGCTTTCATTCGTCTGGCCGAGAAAATGGCCCATCAGTAATGAGAAATGGGTTGTACATTTTTAAAACACATCAAACCGGCAATTAGTTTCAAATATCTTTTTTTATTTCAAGATTTTAAATTACATTAATTTTTATGCGTGGATAATTTGTTGGATTTTATATTGATATACATTTATTTTTAAAATCAATTCGAACGTGTGTCGAAATTTCGGGATTAAAAATAGTTCGGACCGCACCAAAATATGCAAAATTTCGTATAATTTTTTAACCGTTGCCACAATATGGGCTGTAATGCTAACAAAAAGAATATGGGCTCCAAAAAAAACCTTAAGAATTAGCAAATGGGTTGTAAATTATTAGAAATAATGGTAGATGGGTTGTATGCTATTTTCCACAGATTTGAGGCTTTCCTTAAAAAAAAGGTTGACGCACAAGCACTGACTGTTGGATGTCCATCCAACGGCCGTCGTGCTTCTTCAATCTCTGCTCTTCCTGCTCTAGCCGCTCAAACGAGCGCCGGCTGGACTGCCTGCTCCCTCCTCCTCGCGGCCGGCTGTGCTGCCGCACATGCCTCACCGCCCGATCGTACTCCCATCACTGGCCTAGCCATCCCTCTACTCACCCACACCTGTTGTTATTCTTCGGCGACGGTAGACGAACCAGAAAACCCTCGTACAGTCGTACTCCCATCCGCGTGGGAAACAACTGCTGAGTCTTCCCTGCCTCCGTCTCGTCCCCTTCCTAGGCCTCGCCGTCGTCCACCGCCCTGGTGCTCTCGGCGCGGCGTGGTCAACGTGGTCAAGGAACGACTTCCATCGGACGTGGACTATACGCGGAGAGGCTGACAGCTGGGTCCACGACCGCAACAAGGAAGTGCCTCCTTATTATGTGGAAAATAATGATTCCTCCACCTGACAGCTGGGACCCACCATACGGGCCACTGCATTTCGCAAAAAAACATTCCCCCCTGACTGCTTGGACCCACCAACTACATCTTCGCACGCAAGGAAGTGCGTCCAGGCAAAAACACGATTCGCCCCCTGACTGCTGGGACCGACCAGCTACATCTTCGCAGGCAAGGAAGTGCCTGACAGTCAGGACCCACATGGTCGAAGCGTACGTAGCGTTGTCATTCTGGTCGCGAACGTGTACGTACATACTAGTCGATGTAGAGACGCACATGTGTCATAGTAGAGGCGTGCACGTGTCGTAGTAGAGGCGGCACGTAGCATTTACACGTACATACAGCGGCCATGGTGCAAGAAAGAAAATACGGCCACATATGTGTACATACGGGCGGGGTCTCGAACGCCTACTCGCGCATACGTACGGCCAGGGCTCGTGTACATGGCTGGGTCGGAACGGAGAAACAGCGTCGTTGTCGTGTTCATGGGGAGGCAACGGAATGTGTTGTATTCATGGGGAGGCAACGGAATGCGTCGTGTTCATCGGGAGGGCTTGGACGGAACAAGCGATGGAAATGAGGCCTGGCGTACCGCAGAACGGAGGAAACGGCCTTGTGTTCGACCGGCCACGTTCAAAACGGGATCATGTTCATCTGGAGGGGTCTGGCGTACCGCAAAACGGAGGAAACGGACCTCCTATGGTCGAAACGGGGGCCCTGTTGATCGGGAGGGGTGTGGCGTACCGCAAAATGGACGAAACGGACTTGTGTTGGAGCGCTACGGTTGAAACGGGGGTCCTGTTGATCGGGAGGGGTGTGGCGTACCGCAAAACGAGACTCCACGGGATATTGTTCATCTCCACGGTCGACCTCATCCAGCCTCCACGGGCTCCTGTTCATCCAGCCTCCACCGCGCGCTACTCCACTGGCTCCTGTTCAACCACCCCTCCACCGTCTACTGTTCATCCAGCCCTCCACACCACGGGGTCCTGTTCAACCACACCTCCACGGGCACCCCTCCACCTCTACTGTTCATCCAGCCCTCCACACCACGGGGTCTTGTTCAACCACCCCTCCACCGTCTACTGTTCATCCAGCCCTCCACACCACGGGGTCCTGTTCATCCACCCTCCAGTGGCACCCCTCCACCGTCTACTGTTTATCAAGCC